>NC_140273.1:2623136-2628136 GCF_964030765.1 Micromesistius poutassou | reverse complement strand
TCACCGTACCGAACCATAAGCTCTGCCGAACCCGGACGCCTCTCTCCACTTCCTCCCAGTAGAAGGCGGGACTTCCTCCACGCCCGGGCCTTCAGTCCTCCTCGTTTTAAAAAGCCCTCCAACGTCCAGCCTCCATCGTCCTTCATTCTGCATACCGAGCCAGTGTGAGGGGAGAGTGACGTGGAACGGGCGGGGCGGCGGGGGCGAGAGAGGGACGCCATTTGTACACGCGGGTTTGACTCCCCCATGACTGCCACGGCCCAGGGGGTGACATCAGGAGGGGAGACCTCTCTCTCTCTCTCTCGCTCTCTCTCTCCCTGCCAACAGTGACCTACCTCCCGGAGAGATGCTGGGAGTCTGAATGCGAAGAGGGATTTGTTGCACTCTGCGCGCCGGTATCTTCTGTTTACAGATGTCACGCATCCTCCTCTGAAAGCACATGGAACTTCCTGTCCCAGACCCCTTGATTCTGTACCTGGACGCCCCCCCCCCCCCACACTGCCTTTTCTTTAATGTGTCTCGCCTTGTCTGCTTCTCTTGTTTACCTCCTCCCCACTTTCTCTCTCTCTGTCTCTCTCTCTCTCTCTCTCTCTCTCTCTCTCTCTCTGTCTCTCTCTCTCTCTCTCTTTCTCTCTCTCTCCTCTCTCTCTCTCTCTTTGTGCTCTTGGTTCTCCGGTGTGTGGACGGCGGTGTTGTCTCTAAGTGGGTCATGTTTCCAGCGCAGACGTTTTGTTCTGCTCCTGCGCTCGGACCCGTGTCACTTCCTCTTCCTCTTCCTCCTCCTCTTCCTCTCCCTCGCTCTTCATTTTCCGACGTGTTCAGAAATACAAGCAAGAGAAAAGAAAACAAAAAAATCATCGTAATAATACGTTTTTTTGGCAGAGATGTTCTAGCGAATAAGGAGAAACCACTTCTTGTGTCTTAACAGAGAAGGCCAACATCAGCTGCTGAAACTTGTTCTCGTCCTACAGATGCAACGTTCAGGTGTTTTACTTTTTGTATTAACGTCCCTCTGAGCTCCTACGAAGCAGTCCTCTAACGAGGACCTCTTATGATTTCTCTGGGTTCTGGTGTTTTTTTACAAGGAAGTAGATTATTCAATTAGTTTTCTATATACACACACCAATGTCATATGATTATTATTTTTGACTTACTGGTATTATATCAATTATATGGAGAAACATAGGGTCTATAAATATATATAAATGATTAAATCTATATATATATATATACATATAACATCAAATAAATAGAAATCTTTATGGAACAAATGTCTTTTGTGATGGTTTTACTCTGCAACTCTTACCAAAATGATCTTGTGATTAAGAAGAGTCTGTGAATGTTGGACTGTGAATTTGCGATGTTGGGTTGGTTTCAACTGCTAACATAACAACATTGGATACATTTTCACACACTGACAGAAGATTAAAATAAATGTGTGTGGATGTGTGTGTGTGTGTGTGTGTGTTTGTGTGCGTGTATCTTTGCAGGTGTCTTTGCAGTGGTGTGTGTGTACAGTATGTGTGCATACGTCTGTGCGTGGATGTGTGTGTGCATTAATCTGTGTGCACTGCATGTGTGTGCACGACGTGTGCATGTGTGCAGGCGTCTGTGTGGATGTATTTGTGTGCATTCGTGTGTGTGTGTGCATTTGTGTGCAGCAGTCGGTGTGCGTGTGTGCAGGAGAGTGGGAGTGTGTGTGTATGTGTGTGTTCGCTAGGGCCATGAGCATTTTGAATGGTGATTTCAAGGCTATATTGGAGGATAATTCTTGGCTGTGAATCGGATGTTTTCATTATTGGACTTAATTCAGAGCTCAACGTGATTCTCTTAAATGTGTAATTTACCAATTATTTCAACAATGGGCACAATTGTACCGTCACATCCGATTAGGAAGCCACTGCTGTCCAGGATGATAATGCAGATGTGTTGATTCCTCTGCCGAATCACCACAGCTAAATCTTTTCTATTGTGTCAATGCCATCTGCGTATGAGTAATTATGTTTCTGTGTGTGTGTGTGTGTGTGTGTCTGCGTTTGTGTGTGTATCCGTGTGTGTGGTTGTGTGTGCGGTTGTGGTGTGTGTCAGTCCCTCCGCCTTGGCTCAGCGTGAGAAACACAAGGAGAGGGAGGGAGGGAGAGAGAGAGAGAGAGAGAGCGCGCGAGAGAGAGAGAGCGAGAGAGAGAGAGAGAGAGAGAGAGAGAAAGAGAGAAGGGAAGACGAACAGAGCGGTAGAAAAAGAGAGAGAGAGGTAGAGAGAGAGAGAGAGAGAGAGAGGGGAAGACGAACACAGACAGACAGACAGACAGAAAGAGAGAGAGAGAGAGACGGCCAGACAGACGGACGGACAGAGAGAGACCCAGAGCGAGGCAGAGAGATGAGGCCGGTGCAGCAGAGCTCCTCCGCTCTGCTGCATTGCAGCACGGCGGCCGGCGGAGGTCTCTGTCACCGGGGCGCCGCTCCTCCAAGGTGGTCGGGGTCAGCCGCCCATCTGCATACCCAGCTCTACACACACAGGGGCCCGCTGTACAGACGCACAGGGGAGCCCGCGGGGGGGCTGGGGAGGGGCCGGTGGGGGGGGTGGGGGGGGGGGGGGACGCTCACACTCAGCACAGTGACCCCAGAGCCACGCCCTCAGAGGACCAGGGGAGGCTGATCCACCCCACGTTCTGTCAATGGATGGATGAGGACACACTTGATGTAGGAGAGAATCTACTGAATACGTGTACATGTGCACACACATGCAGGAAGACCCCCCCCCCCACACACACACACACACACAGCCACACGCACAGTGGAACACATGCACGCTCACACACGTAGGAACACATAGGCACACACACAAACACACATAATCACACACACCCACCTGCATGCAGGAACACACATACACACACACACACACACACACACACTCACACACACACACACACACACATGCATAAGGTTAGCAGTGAACTTATTTAGCAGCTCATTCATCGCCGCGTTAAGATATAATCTTATAAACATGTTTTGAGTCTTAATAACGCGCAGCCTTGAGTGTTTAAACATCTCATCTCCCCGAGACTTATCCTCTCCGTAAGAGAGAAGATAGGCAGACAGAGATGTGCTCCAACTCACTCCCTGTGTGTTTGAAACGGAGGAGAATCAAACAAACAAACCAACCTCGCTCAGATGGTGAACATGAAGGGGAGTCGGTGACCAGTTGGGATATTTTTGGATTCAATATCCAAATGGAATCCGGCTCAGAGGTAAACAATATCTCTGCCTCCTGCTACACACTCACTCTGCTCCATGAATCATCATCCACCAAACAAGACATGGATTTATGCCCGCCTGGTCAGATCACGAGCAACATAATATCATACGCTGGACAGAGCATAGTCCTGAGTATAGACAATTACTTGATTTGACGGCAGAGTCAACCACGCAGGGCAACAGCCAGCTCATCAGGAGCAGTGAGGGTGAGGCGTCCCGCTCAGGGACACCTCAACACTCAGCTAGGAGGAGCCGGGGATCGAACTCGCAACCTTCTGGTTCCCAGCCAACCCGCTTTACTTCCTGAGCCACACGCCGCCCCAGTATCTCTCCGTCCACAACGTCCTGCAGCGTCCTCAGTTCCAGCCCTGACCTCACCGGTCAGCGTCGCCATGGCGATGAGACACTTTGAAGTCACACGGCCCCGGCGCTCAATCGCTAACAAGTCGCCGCGGAAACAAAGGAAGTTAATTAGGTTTCTCTAACGACTTTACATGAGGCTAATGGCCATCGGCGATAACGGATCTCTCATTACGCCGCTGTGTCTCGGCCGTTTGGATAAACCACTCGGAAGCTTCTGAACGCTTTCATTAGTCCTGGAAAATTAGAGAGCAATGTACTGTTATGCAGTATGATATATATATATATATATATATATATATATATATATATATATATATATATATATATATATATATATATATTATATTGATTTATATATATATTGATATACTTGCGGCGGCATGTGGCTCAGGAGGTAGAGCGGGTTGGCTGGTAACCTGAAGGATGCTAGTTCGATCCCCGGCTCCTCCTAAGCTGTGTCAAGGTGTCCCTGAGCAAGACAACTCTCCCTGACTGCTCCTGACAAGCTGGCTGTCGCCCTGCGTGGCTGACTCCGCCGTCGGCGTGTGAGTGTGTGTATGAATGGATGAATGTGAGGCGATATTGTAAAGCACTTTGAGTGGCCACTGGTTAGAAAAGCTATGTATAAATGCAGTCCACATACCATTTATATATAGATATTGTCACAAGCGAGGAGTTGGGAGAGTTGTGTTTCGAACTATATGACCCCACCCCCCCCCAGGAATGGCCTAGAAAAATGCATTGTTGCTTTTCTCCTAACTTGGTTTCCCTGTCTTTGTTTGGTTTTTTCTTTGGTTCTTCTGATGCACGGTGACGGCCGTTGGGGCGAGCAGCGAGCTGGAAACAAAGTCCAATTCTGACGCATCACGCTGGGCTGAGATGAGAACAAGAGCGAGAGACACTAATAATGACTCACATAGACAGGGAGAGAGAGAGAGAGAGAGAGAGAGAGAGAGAGAGAGGGGGGACAGAAAGAGGAGGGGAGAGAGGGAGAGAGATAGAGAGAGAGAGAGAGACAGACAGACAGACAGACAGACAGACAGAGGGAGAGAGAGAGAGAGAGAGCATTCCAGTACAAGCCTGTACACAAAGTGACAGTGGGTTTATTCAGTATCTCTTTTCCCTGTAGGACGATCAGCTTCAACAGAACGCTGTTGTTCTGAAGTTGGTCTTTCTTCCAGAGGAGAACAGGATTCTACGTCTGTGAGAGAGGATCTCGTTTATTTATCAGTGTAGATTCTAATCACCAAGCATCACGAATCCTCGTCACGAAGCCTTCCTCACCTCGTGTTGGTTTGATGATGATGTTGGCTCATAGAGTCCGACCATCTGAGTTACTGCAGCATCTCAACCGCACCCGACCGGTTCAACTCTTTATC
>NC_140273.1:2603767-2618767 GCF_964030765.1 Micromesistius poutassou | reverse complement strand
ATCTGGAGACAAGCGATGGTGTCCCTGTGCATATCTTAAATTGTTTATCATGCAAATGATGGCTGCACAGGCTGCTCTGCCCTCCTCCAACGGCCCTGGGCCCGGCCCCCCGGCCCCAGCTGCACCCCCCACCCACACCCACACACACACACACACACACACACACACACACACACACACACACACCCCCAGACGGACTCAGCTGTCCTTGAGACCCAGGGACACGACATCGCCATCCCAACAGCGACCGGCCAATGAAACGGCGTCCCGTATCTCCTCTGCTCCGCCCCCCACCGCCCCCCCCCCACCCACCCCCCACCCCGAGACCCCGCGCACACACTACTACCCACAATCCCCGGCACCGGCGCCTTGAGGCCGGTCCCCTTTAACGAGACGTCCCGAGAGCAGGACGGACGGTGGGCGAGCGAAACCGTCCGTCCGCCTCACGTCTTTAGGAGTGTTAGCAGAGAGGTGTGTGTGTGTGTGTGTGTGTGTGTGTGTGTGTGTGTGTGTGTCTGTGTGTCTGTGTGTGTGTGTGTGTGTGTGTTTCTCTCGGTCGGAAACATTTTCTTTCCTTAACATTAAATCACAACGATCCATCCATTCTGTGATCCGTTTATGAGACATAACTTATAAAACATGAGGCCAAAATGTTGACCTTTACTTTGAAAGAGTGATCTGCCCACAGCCAACGACATACAAAGAATTCATTCACTCCTTCACTGAATAGCGTGGAAACATTAAAGTCAATATTCTTGACTTTACATGTTTTAAAGTCAAATAAAAGCAGTCTCATGCGACCGCGTTATTACTAAGCAGCTCCTCATCACACATCACAGCCGATAAATAAAGAGTTGAGCGTAACGCCACTGACCTACCCTGGAGTTCGGGTTCTCGCGAGAGCACAATTTGAATTTGCTCAGCGAGTCACTCTGGGAACAATATAATCCCTCCCCGATGCCCCTCTCCCAGCGCATTAACCAATCACAGTGGTGTATCTGATATAGGCGGGCCAAAAGTGTTGCTGTTTTACCGATCGGATACGGCAAGAATCTTATCTATTAGCTCCGCTGGTCTGGCTACGTCAAACCTTGTATTCTTCTGATTGGTTCGTAGTGTTATCCAATTGCATGCAGTGGTATTTTCAAATGCATGCTTTGGGCCGCCCCTCGAGTTGGGCCGTTTTCATTACTCGTTGCCAGACCCTACAGCTCTCTAGATGTGGGTCTGGATTTCCAGGCTACCACTGACCCACGAGATCAGCCAACCTCCGCGGTGAGATGGAGACCAGCAGAGAGGAGCGTGGTCCACCAGCTGACACGGCCAGCAGCCATGTCAGATGGGGGGTTTCTGTGTGTGTGACTGTGTGTGTCTGTGTGTCCGTGTGTGTGTGCGTGTGTGTGTGTGTGTGTGTGTGTGTGTCTGTGTGTGTGTGTGTGTGTGTGTGTGTGTGTGTGTGTGTGTGTGTGTGTGTGTGTGTCTGTGTGAGTTTGTCTGTGTGTGTGTGTGTGTGTGTATGTCTGTGTGTGTGTAAGTGAGAGAGAGAGAGAGGGAGAGAGACAGAGAGAGACAGAGAGATAGAGACATAGAGACCGAGAGAGAGAGAGAGAGAGAGAGAGAGAGAGAATGGGCGTCAGTGTGCGTGAACATAAATGAGTTCTACGGCCACAAGTACGGCAGATGTTTAACAAACGACACCCTAACGCACACAGACTGCTGCCCCTTCTCCGCTGGTGTTTCTGACACTGCACACACATGTTGGACGCGTTGAAGGGGAGAAATCTAAATGAAACGGCGCCGGTCTCCATAATTGACACGTACTTGTTTGGACAGCGGGAACGCTTTCTCCTCTTTTAGGCGGCGGTGGACCAACCAATCAAACAGTTGGCTGACAAACCGACCTTAAGCCCTTCATTAAGTGAATCAGGAGAAACACCGACAATTAGTGGCCGGTGGGACACCTCAAATAAAGGTTCCTTCCTCGACAGTTGAGTGTAATTACATTCCTTCCTATCTCCTTTTGTTAATTTTAGCGTCAAAGGCGGAAAACATTTTCCCAAAGCCGTGTGTTGGTGTGAAGCGCTGGATTAGAGATGTCCTCCGCCACATCAGAGCGCCGCCAATCAGGCACTTTGCATTTCCGCCGCGGGGAACCCAGACAGGGCGAGACGTAAAGAGACACGACACGGCTCCTCTCTCTCTCCGAGTCTCAAGACGCGTCTGCAGCGCTTCCCGTACGAAACAACGGCCGGCTTCAAACACCGTGAAGCGCACACGAAGCAAAGCGTGTTCTCGCGAGAGCAGAAGCCAAAACCATCAGAAACCAAAACCAGCAGAAACCAAAACCAGAAGACACCAAAACCAGCAGAAGCCTAAACCAGCAGAAACCAAAACCAGCAGAAACCAAAACCAGCAGACACCAAAACCAGCAGAAACCAAAACAAGCAGAATCCACAAACCAGCAGAAACCACAAACCAGCAGACACCAAGACCAGCAGAAACCAAAACCAGCGGGTTTCATCCAGACAGCCAGAGCCTCGGCCTCCCCTGGACCAAATCGGGAGAGAGAGACTCTCTTGCGAGCGAGCTGTTTGTTTTACGCTGCGCGGCAGCGGCGGCCATGTCGTTTACCTGTCATGACCTCCTGCTTGGGGATTATTCCTTGTGAGGGAGTGGATAAACAATCCCGGCCGTACGGCGACACCTGCGACGCCACGTCCACGGGGTGGCAGGCCCTGCGCGGGTGCTGCGGGTGCTGCGGGTGCTGCGGGTGCTGCGGGTGCTGCGGGTGGCGGCGGGCGTGCGGGGAGGCGCCGGGGAGCGGGGAGCCCACGGGGGAGGCGGGCGGCCGGTCGGGGGCCTGCTTGTCGTTGCACAGCCGGCCCTGGCACTGGCGGCGCTTGTGCTGGATGAAGAGCAGGATGTCGCCCAGGGGGAAACGGGCGTGGCACTGGCCACAGGTCAGCAGGTCGGGCTCCCCCTTCAGCGGGGGCTCCCCAGCCTGGGGGGGTCCAGGAGCTCCTCTTCTGCCAGGACGCCCGACACCGGCTCCGCTGTGGTGGGGGAGGGGGAGAGGAGACAGTGGGGGTCTGTTACCAGCTCACATAAGGGTATATGTTGGAGGGTTTAATGGGGCTGTGGAGGTAATTGATTTGTGATTGAATTAGCTCATCAGGGTGGGGGGGAGGGGGGGGGGGGAGATGAGGGAATGGGGTCGCATGGACGGAGAGAGAGAGAGAGCGAGGGAAGAAGGTGGGAGGAGGAGAGAAGAAGAAGGAAAGGAGAGCAGGGTGTTTCGATAAGGCCTAACATGGCTCGGCTCGCTCGGAGCCAAGTGATTAAGTTGGTGACCCTCTTTATTGTGCTGCCAATCTCGCGTTTTTAATGAACCTAACACCTCCGAGAATCAAAAAATAGATTCTAATTTGAGTTCAAGATGATTGGACCCCATTTTGTTACAAGTGCTGGGATGTGGTGAACCGAGGTTAGACAGTGAGGGGCGAATGTGGAGTAGGTCCCTGAAGCACGAGGAGACACATCCAGACACGGCCGGCCCGGTGCACGGGCCCGACTGGGAGGGGGAGATAAGACGTGATGAATCCTCACCAGCGCTCAACCTTTAATTCTGTGTCGGGTCAGGAGATAAAGGAGGGAGGCGCTATGCTAAGATAGCCCTGACGTCCCTGCGTTCGATGCATTAACAATGTGGGGATTCCCGGCTGTAGTACAAAGCTTATCTCGCGCAGCGTATGAGCCACAGGGATTCGGCCCAGAACAGGTTTTCCGTCAGACGGAAATAGGTTTCTTTGCGGTAAATAGGAAAACCGTAAGTTAAAAGACACAATGTTGTTTTTTTCTTACATCCACCCAAAAAATACACAAAATTCACAAGCATATGATTTTGTGATAAAATCATGTGTAATCATATGTGAGTAAAACATGGATGTTATGCAGTATTAAAGTAGGCCTGAGTCTCACTACAGCTGGTGGATATTAAATAAGGTAAACACAGTCCATGTCATTCATCAGTTGGCCCGTTTGCATCTCACGATATCTCACGATATCTCACTATCTGTTGTGTTAACGTCCCTATAATCCGCTCCCATTTATTTTTATGAAGGAAGGCTGGCTTTTAATGGGATGACTTTTAAAAGCCATCCTGTAAAAAACACAAAATTCATTAACTGTCTTAGCTTACTTTAACCTTTCTTAATGAAAGATCTCCAAATTCAATTATATCTTTTCCCGGTGTTATTCTGCTCCTTACTGCTCTTTTAGGTTTATTCAAGACATAATGAAAATGAAAATAATAATTGGCTATAATAAAAATGTAAAAAACACAAGGCAAGTAAACGATCAAGTAGGCTATTCCTGATCAAACAAATGATGGCGCTTGGTCAAGCAATAAATGGATCAAATAAATAGACCAAGTTCAAGTTCATAGTATAGTGGTATGGGACTCCGAGCATGTCGTGCCCCCTACCGGCCAGAGCTCCCACAACACCACCGTAATGAAGGCATTCGGTGCGGAGCTGCCTTCTCCCAACCCTCGGATAGTCCAGCTGGAGCCGAAACACCATGTGCCCAAACACGAAGGAATGAACACATGAAGGCTTCCCTATAACACACTATTCCCCCAAATCATTTCTTCAACATGCAAAAGAGTCGCCTGGTTTTATCCCCTCGCCCTTCTGACCATAATGGTAAAACTATCATCACAGGAGCCCAGAACAGCTCGGGAACTCAATTGCGCACAACTGCAATTAAACACAGAAACGAGTCACTTCTCCAGAGGTGCACGACGCAGTGAAAGAACCGGAGTAAACAAACGTGAGAACCTTTCGGAACCTTCTCAGATAATCAAATGATGGGACGCAAGTCTAATGCTGCTGATCGAAAGCTTCGACTATGTGAGGCTGAATGCGTCTGGTCGAGCGGGTATGCTGTGGGGAGGCTGGAGGGGTGGCGACCTCCTCCGAGTGGGTCTGCTGTGGGGGGGGTTGATGTGGTCGACCTTCACCGAGCGGTCTCCTGTGTGGGAGGGGGGGGGGGGGGCTGGAGGGGGTCGACCTCCTCTGAGCGGGTCTACTGGAGAGGCTGGAGGCTGTCGACCTCCTCCGAGCGGGTCTACTGGAGAGGCTGGAAGGGGTCGACCTCGTCCGCTCCTCAGGACCGGGTCCTGAGGAGCGGGCGAACACGAGGTCTTCTGGAGACCAGCGGTTCGTGGCCATGGCTCTCTGGAAGAACCGTCCCAGTGAGGTGAAGAACCACACCGGAGAGGGAGAAATGCCTCCAGAATGAGTCGCTACACACGGGTCCATAGGAAGCGAATTATCGGAAACTTTATTCCACATGGTCCGCCTGTGAGAGGTTACTGAACGCAAAGGTCCTCCGCGGCTCGTATGGATGCCCTTTAATGGCGAAAGAAGGGTTGAAGGTTTCTCTACCCTCTCTCTCAAACCACAAAACCTGGAGAACCAACAGCCTGAGCCGCGTCTCCACTGAACGTGAACTTCCATGGTACCTGGTCGCTTCATTCGGACACACGAGTGTCCCCATATTTCCAACATCTACCCAACAGCTCCGACCACCGTCTCCTGCGGTCGTCAAAGAAGTTCCTCCGCGTCTCCACGAACCAAGTAAAAAGCGCAAAACGAGGTCGAGATGAAAGCGGCTATACTTACGCGTAAAGTCCCGTTTGCTCAAGTGCTGCGGCTTGCCCTGCTTACGGCGAGACATGGTGGCTCTGCGGGATCCCAGCTCACATCGGAACTCCGGCGGCGAGGTAAGAGTCCGGAGGAAACGTCTTCATGGATGCTCTGCTACCGAGAGAGAGTCGCGGCGGATCACGCGGACGGAGACGCGCTCGGAGCGGTGCGCCGTGCGGAGGTCTTCATGACTTTCTGAACACAGAGGAGGAGGACGGGGGTACGGCGAAGCCCCCCCTGAGCTGCAAGTTCAAGTGCGGACGTGACGTTTCCTGCGAACTTGAACGTCAGAGAGGTGATGGACGCGCAGGAGGTGGGCAGGGCGAAGGGGGCGAGGCGTGCGTAAAACCAATGGACGCTCATTACGGGCTACCCTATGGAGAGACCCCAAGACGGCCAGTGGACAGAGGGGAGGGGGGCGGGAGAGAGAGAGAGAGAGAGAGAGAGAGAGAGAGAGAGAGAGAGAGAGAGAGAGAGAGAGAGAGAGAGAGAGAGAGAGAGAGAGTACCCCTCATTGTAAGTGTTGAGTATTCATGTTAAGTGTAACCTAATATTGGAACCTTTCTATTCATTATTTTATCTTAAGTGGGTCTGATCAGGATTAGCATATTTTCAATCCTAGAATGAAACTGTAAAAATCTGTTATTATCCTGCAACACGTGTTGTAAGTTCAACATTTACAAGGTTATTGATCTTTAAACGCGTTCATTCCCTATTAGAAAGCCGGTCGGACGTTAGAGCTGTTATCAAATATATATATATTATTCATTGATCAGGCTACCTAATACAACCTGACATCTAATACAGACCATAGCCTACTGAGTTTTTAAACCATTAAATAAGCATTTCTTTGTTATAGTTATTTGTCATTATAGCCTATAAATCCATTAATATTTAGTTAAAATGGTCAGTAACACGTGAATTGGTTGTGTTTATTTATTACACAATAGGTACTTATTATAATATAATTTACAGTACATATACAGTATATAGTAGTATTATGACATGCCTTCCAACCACAGACCCCAGGTCAGTTGATCAGCCAGACCCCAGGTCAGTACATCAGATCCCAGGTCAGTACATCAGACCCCAGATCAGTAGATCAGATCCCAGATCAGTAGATCAGATCCCAGGTCAGTACATCAGATCGCAGGTCAGTTTATCAGATCCCAGGTCAGTACAACAGATCCCAGGTCAGTTTATCAGATCCCAGGTCAGTACATCGGCGCCATCTAGTGGTCGACTTTGAGAACACAGTCGATGTTCGCGCGTGTTTACTATTATATAAGCACGCTCGACTACAGATGTATTGGTAAGGAAAATGTGGATGTTTAAACATTTACATTGCCAAAGCTAAATACTTTGGCAATGTAAATACTAAATACTCAATATATAAAAAGTAAAATGGGGGATATTATACAAATTCCAGTATTCCTATAAACAGATCAATTAAAAATAAACTCGAAATATCCAGGTCTCGAAATAAATTTGATGAACGCACTTAATTCAGGTTGTATTCATTCATTTTACTTAATTGTGTAGGATGTACAGAACCGCCGCTAAGCTTTTGGGGGCCCTACGCGCTGGTTGTTGGCGGGGGTAATGTAATAATTATCAACCTTAATTTTGGGGGGCCCCTCCAGGTACTTGGGGCCCTACACGCTCTGCGTACTCTGCGTATGGGGAGCGGCGGCACTGAGCATGTACTTAATTGTGTTGTTTTGTGCATGTTGTGCATGCATGTTGTGTAGCATGTACTTAGTTGTGTAGGCTACCATCTGCAGTAGCTAGCGATCACTGCTGTATACGGGGAATGGGGTTAGCCTGGCGATTGTTAGTACTTGCACTTGGTTCTATGAACATCTTTACTGTACCGACGGCGACAAATGTACTTATGACAAATGTATTTATTGTAAGTCGCTTTGGATAAAAGCGTCAGCCAAATGCCCTAAATGTAAATGTAAATGAAATGCACAGTATTTACCATATGGAGGACGTGTGCAATCATTGTGAACATAAAGAAAAAGTGATGTTTTATATTTAGATTTAGATTTCTCCCTCTCTCTCTCTCTCTCTCTCTCTCTTTCAAATACACACACACACACACACACACACACACACACACACACACACACACACACACACACACACACACACACACTCATACACACACGCGCGCGCACAAACACACAAAGCTGCACACATAAACGCACACACGTACACACACACACACAACCACAGACAGATCATATTTCCTGACACAACATAAAATCAAATTACTTCGCCCTATTTACCAAACTATGACATTGTACAATTGCGTCTTCAATACATTGCTGTGACAGCTCGTGAACTCACGCACCATCCATCTCCTATAATGATTCACTCGGTGCGCATGTTGCTGATATTCAGAGGTGGAAAAAGTATTAAAAAAAGCTACTCAAGTAAAAGTAAAGTTACATCACTGAAATGTTACTAAATCCCAGGTACAAGTATTGTAGTTGAAATTGAAGTACATGTACAAAATACTCTTTTCAAAAACCTACTCAAAGTACTAGTTACTAGTTACCTTTTTAATGTTCATATTTAATGCCTCACCAATCATACGTTTTCAACTGCAAGGGGATCCAAAATCTCTAATCAGGGTTAACTTTGAACAATGATTTTGAGCAATTTTACATCCTGTCATAAGATAACTCTTGAAAACTTATCTTGAATATATTGTTTATCGTGACTGAATTAGCTTTTTTCAAACCCAACAAAACATACATTACGGCCTTCTATTTTAGTCTAGCCTACTTTGACTTGAAGGAGTGTCATGACACTATGCTTGACATATCTGTGATATGCATCTTGTCGTTCTCGACATACTTGCCTGCAATTTTTTACTACTCAATACATTTACTTGAAAATGTAATTAGTTACTTTCCACCTCTGCTGATATTACGTCACGTTACGTCCGTAGTCTCCAAACCAACCAACCGTGCGTCCCAACGCGCCTGGTCGCGGAGGGCGCCGCAGACAGTGGCCGGGCGCCCCCCAGCGGCCGCGGAGGGAACTGCAGTTCGGAACCGGGCGCCCCCCAGCGGCGGAGGAGAGCACTGCAGACCAGGGCTGGGCGAAGGCTTGGCCGAACCCTGTTGGAGGAATAGGCGAAACTGGAGGCTGATCATCCATGCTTTATAACAGGCAAGTGAAATACATACGTTACTGTATCATAGAGAATATGTCGTACGGGGATCATGTTGTTTTTGGGTTGGATGAAAAGACGGTGGACGGAGTGTCATTACGCGTGACATCCATCCGATGTAGGCTTACCGTCCGTGATGGGGAGGCTGGCGTCTCCAGCACCGAGAGGCTGCATGGATACAGCCCCCCCGTAGCACTGGTCCAGACCCAGTACATGGTCCGCTCCCAGCCCGGATCTCTGGTCCGGGTGCGTTGTTATAGTCGATTTGAAGGAATCAGAATGCATGATGTTGTTTGATTTCCTGCGATCCCACGTAGTAAATAATGACGGAAATGCACCGCAGAGAAGAGTATTTCATTTGGAATAATCTCCGATCGTCTCCTTTATCGTTAATAGCCTTTAACGAGTTATTGCTCGTAAATATGAGCACTACACTATAGGGCGTCATCTTTTAAATATGCTATAAGGTGAAAGGCGGTGTCCCTCTGTGACAGTGGCATTATGAAGCTAATCTTCCTCCGAGCTACCCTATGCTACACAGTGGCATGGCCCGATCCCCTGGTTATTCTTGTAATCATTGGTAATTAAGAGCAGATGAGTAGGATCAGTCTTTGAAAACGGCCCCGCATACACGCTGGATCCATGCATCATTCCCTTTGAGTGACGTCCCGCTAAGCACGCATGGATCGGCGTCCAACTGACCCACATATGATCAATGTTGCACATGATAGCATGTGCAACGTTTACATCATCCGTCCCCCACCAATAACCCGTGTAGCCTACTCAGAGTGAGTCAGCAGGCCTACGGCTAGAGCCCTGCAGAGAACGGGTTCGGTCCAGAGAGCTGGCCTACTGACTAGAGCCCTGCAGAGGATGGGTTCGGTCCAGAGAGCTGGCCTACTGACTAGAGCCCTGCAGAGGACGGGTTTGGCCAGTCAGCAGGCCTACTGAGACTAGAGCCCTGCAGAGAACGGGTTTGGTCCAGAGAGCTGAAATAGGGATTATTCCAAGAAACCATGAGAGCATCACAAGGACATGATGGATGTGGAGGGTTTGGAAATGGATGACCTGAGGTTAACTCTGTCATTCTCTCTCTCTCCCTCGGTTTCTCCTGCGCCCTCTCTATGCCTCCCTTTGTGTGTGTGTGTGTGTGTGTGTGTGTGTGTGTCTCTCTCTCCCTCTGTCTCTGTCTCTTTCTCTCGCACCCTCTGACTCCATCTCTCTCTCTCTCTCTCTCTCCACATCTCTCTCTCTCTCTCTCTCTCTCTCTCTCTCTCTCTCTCTCTCTCTCTCTCTCTCTCTCTCTCTCTCTCTCTCTCTCTCGCCCACTGCTCTGTTGTGGCCCCTCCTTGGGTTCGTCCTCAGTAGAGCTCCAGGCCTCACTCGACGTCTTCTGTGGTCTGTGCTGCTGATGTATCAATGTCTCTTCTCCTCAATGACCTCATCTCCTAATTCTGATCTGGGGCCTTCTCGTGTGTCTCCTGTGCTACAGCACACATACACACACACACACACACACACACACACACACACACACACACACACACACACACACACACACACAAACACAATCAAGGCCTCCAGACACAGTGAGAGAGAGAGAGAGAGAGAGAGAGAGAGAGAGAGAGAGAGAGAGAGAGAGAGAGAGAGAGAGAGAAATAGAGAGAGCAATAGAGTGAGGGAGAGATACAGAGAGTGAGAGAGAGAGAGAGAGAGAGAGACAGAGGTGGAGAGAGAAATAGAGAGAGCAATAGAGTGAGGGAGAGATACAGAGAGTGAGAGAGAGAGAGAGGTGGAGAGAGAAATAGAGAGACAAATAGAGTGAGGGAGAGATACAGAGAGTGAGAGAGAGAGAGACTGATCTTGAGTACTGGTCCCCATCAGGTGGCGGTGAGGCTCCAGAAGGAGGAGGAGCCAAGATGAGCGTGACTTCCTGGTTCCTGCTGAGTGGCGGCAGCACGCGCCACCGCCTCCCCAGGGAGATGATCTTCGTGGGGCGGGACGACTGTGAGCTCATGTTGCAGGTGAGCTCACCTGTCCAGCAGGCTAGGATGCTACTACTACTGATACTATATATACTATACCATTACTATACTACTGCTATACTATTACTACTACTACTACTACTACTATTACTACTATACTATTACTACTACTTCTACTACTACTGCTACTACTACTACCACTGCTGCTGCTGCTGCTACTACTATACTACTACTACTACTATACTGCTACTACTATACTACTACAACTACTACTACTGCTACTACTACTATACCACTACTACTACCACTAAACATTCCTAGTCTCCTCCTCCTGGGAGGATAAGGATGAGGAGGAGGATGATGAGCACTGACTCTGTGTGTGTGTGTGTGTGTGTGTGTGTGTGTGTGTGTGTGTGTGTGTGTGTGTGTGTGTGTGTGTGTGTGTGTGTGTGTGTGTGTGTGTGTGTGTGTGTGATGGTTTAGTCTCGAAGTGTGGACAAGCAGCACGCCGTCATTAACTACGAGCCAATCACAGACGAGCACAAGGTGAAGGACCTGGGCAGTTTGAACGGGGTGAGTCTGCGGTTTGTTGTGTTTTCGGCAGGAAATCCTTTTGGTATTAACTGTTAAAGGGGTGATATTACGCCACCACGTAATCACAGTTATGCCTGGTGGCATAACATCACCCTTTAAGGACCACAATGCTGCATTTTAGTCGCATCCATTAAGTCCACATTGAATGAATCAAGTGCATTGTGTCAAACGTGGGATTCTGATCTTGTTTTTAACGGCGCTTTGATTTGCTTCACCCCACAGACGTTCGTCAACGACGTACGAATACAGGAGCAAACGTACGTCACGCTGAAAACAGACGACAAGTTGCGGTTCGGATATGATATCCTTTAAATCACCAAGGGATTCACCCCTCCGCTCCTTTGAAAACCCGCGTCCCGTATTCTTTCGTGTCCGGGACGGCACGTGGCTCAGGAGGCAGAGCGGGTTGGCTGGTAACCGGAAGGTTGCTAGTTCGATCCCCGGCTCCTCCTCCTAGCTGACTGTCGAGGTGTCCCTGAGCCAGACGCCCTCACCCTGACCGCTCCGGACGAGCTGGCTGTCGCCCTGCGTGGCTGACTCCTGAACGTGTGCATGAATGGGTGAATGTGAGGCAGTGTTGTAAAGCGCTTTGAGTGGCCACTGGTTAGAAAAGCGCTGGACAAATGCACTCCACTTACCAGTTACCATTTCCCAGCGTCCACTGGTGTAACCTCATCTGTTGTGGAGTGGCTCCTCTGGTGTCATCCGACTGCTGCATAATGAATGAGCGATCAGTCGGTTCTCCCCCACCAGAGCGTGTGTTCCTTAGCGCGGGCCACATACCAACCTGTTCTCCGTGATGCGTGGGGAGATGCAGGTTCCCGAGGAGGCGCTGAAGGTGAGGTCTGCTCTGCTTCCTGGAGCTCCGCTCTCCTGAGGCTCTGATCTGTTCGGGGGGGTGGGGGGGGGGGGGTAACTCGATCAGGGAGCACTCCTCCACGTGATGGAGTGGTTCCAGTATCAATCCCACTTGTTGCTATGGTGGATCCCAGCTCTCTCTACTGGGAGTTGCTGTGGAAGGAAGTGTCTGCTGGCTGAATGTTTATGAAGGACAGAATCTGAATCAGAGTTACTTATTACATTTTATTGTATACAAGTACACAAGAGTAAAATTCTTAGGCTTGGTTCCTCAACAGCCACATAGCGGCAGCAATACAAGATAAAGTAAATAAAGATAAGAAAAATGTATATATGTCAAAAATAAGTAAACAGAGTCGTTCACACAGTGAAAATAACTAAAAAAAGAATAAATACTTTCTCAAAGGCAACACATTGCAGAGTGACATGAGAAACAGTTTCCATTTCCAATTGATTAAATATCATTCCTAATAAATAGATTCTTCTACTTTCAGAAAGGCCATAGAACAAAGTGACATGTGCAGTATTATGGTGTATGTTTAAAAATAAATCTACTCATAGAGACATTTACATTTAGGGCGTTTATCAGACACTTTTATCCAGAGTGACTTACAATAAGTACATTTGTCAGAAGAAAGAGACAATTCAACAACAATATATCTCTGTGGGTACAGCAAGGATGTTCATAGAGCCAAGTGCCAAGCACTAACCATCACTAGGTTAACCCATTCCCCGTACACACAGAGATAGCTAGGGTAAGATGCTTTACGATGCAAGTACTGTTATTTTGAAAAGGCTGTCTCAACAGCCTCAAAACGAACCAATCAGAATCATCTCAGCCCGTAGCTCCATCCTCTAACCCTTTCTGTCTGTCCTCCTCACCTGTCTGTCCACCTCACCTGTCTGTCTGTCCTCAGCATGAGAAGTTCAGCAGCCAGCTGCAGCTGAACCACCAGAGGGCGGTGGAGGGTGGAGCCCCCCGCAGGCTGGAGGTCAAGGAGCCAGAGGGGGGTCCAGCGCCGGCCGGGGAGGGGGGGAACGTGGCCACGCCCCCTGAGGCCTGCAGGGAGGAGGACAAGATGGCAGGTCAGACGTCAGACCTGGGAGTTTCACATTAATGGTCGTCTTTCTACGATATTCATGTGTCAGAGGGAAGAGGCCGCTAAATATTAAAAACACTGGTTTATCATTAGATTAACTTGATCCCCATGAAATGTAACTAGCGAGGAAGACAAGCTTCATTTTAGTGTAGATATTAAACATATTCTACATTTATTTTACATTGAGGGCGTTTATCAGACGCTTTTATCCAAAGCGATTTACAATAAGTACATTTGTCAGAAGAAAGAGAAGCAACAATATATCTCTGTGGGTACAGTAAGGATGTTCATAGAACCAAGTGCCAAGCACTAACCATCAACCCATTCCCCGTCAACCCATTCCCCGTATACAACACCGATAGCTAGGATAAGACGCTACACGACGCTCAGTACTATTTTTAAGTGTGATGTTTCCACGGTATTCCACCACGGTTTTCACGTCTTCCTCCTTCTCTTGACGTGTTTCCCAGCGGAGCTAGCAGCACTCCACAGAGGAACGCCGCTGTACGGCCAGCCGGCCTGGTGGGGAGACGGGGAGAACGACAACCGGCGCTCCGGGAGGCCGGAGGAGAGAGACAGGAGGGGCGAGAGACAGGAGATAGGTCAGTACGACGCAGCCTTCAGCATCCCTGCGGGAAGCCTTTCATTTATATCATGGGCATTTAGCACTAGAAGTAGTAGAGGTCGTAGTGTAGTAGTAGTAGTAGTAGTATCAGAAGTAGTAGTAGTGTAGTAGTAGTAGCAGTAGTAAAGTAGTAATATAATAGTAGTAGTAGTAGTAGTAGTAGTAGTAGTAGTAGTAGTAGTAGTAGTAGTAGTAGTAGTAGTAGTAGTAGTAGTAGTAGTGGATGCTTTTATCCAAAGCAACACACAACAATTCATTGACACCGACGGCGGAGTCAGCCATACAGGGCAGCCAGCTCGTCAGGAGCAGTCAGGGTGAGGCGTCTCACTCAGGGACACCTCGACACTCCGCTAGGAGGAGCCGGGGATCAAACTAGCAACCTTCAGGTTAAAATTCACCCGCTCCACCTCCTGAGATAAGCCGATGAGGCTGTGGGTTTTGCTAGCGACAGGTCACATGTCGAGTTCCATGTGTTTATGTGTTGTGGGGTATTTGCTTAGAGGTATCTTTTTCTCATGGTCTATGGTTTATGCATAATACTTTAAACACATAGAGAGTGCTCCCAACATTTATCAGATGAATTGACTCACTTTGCTTCAATAAATTGTAAGAAATATCCCATATAATCAATGAACCAACGATGAGTATATCTTTATTTCCTGCACAGACGGCAGAGAAGGACAGCCCCCCGGTGACGCCCCCCCTCTGGCGGGCAGACCCCCCAGGGGGGAGCCCCCCTGTGGGGACCCAGGGGCCGGCGAGGCCGCCCACGGCCACGCCTCCTTCACCATCGAGTTCGACCACGGGGCGACTGGTAAAGCGACCCTGAAGGAGCAGGTACTTAGCATGGCGTAGCATCTTATCCTAGCTCCCTTTAGTACTTAGCATGGCGTAGCATCTTATCCTAGCTCCCTTTAGTACTTAGCATGGCGTAGCATCTTAT
>NC_140273.1:2576267-2598767 GCF_964030765.1 Micromesistius poutassou | reverse complement strand
GGGGACCCGCCCAGCCGCTCCATCGAGGGGTCCCTCTCCCCGGAGTCCGACGTGGACACCACCAGCACCGTCAGCCAGGCGGACGGCGGCAGGAAGGTGGTGCAGAAGCGCCGCACCCTCGGCGCCGGGCAGAAGGAGCGCACCGTGCTGTGCTCCTCCGGCCGGGGCTCCTCCTCGGCGGGGGGCCGGGGGCCCCACGACCGGAGGGTGAAGACGCGGGCCCCGCAGAAGTCCAGCCAGCCGTGGACGTCCATGGACCTCACGGACGACGACGTCAACTCCACCTCCCTCCTCTCCGACTCGCAGCCCGCCTCCTCCGCCGCCGCCGCCCCGGCCCAGCGGGGGGGCAGGGGCCAGGCCGGTGGGGGTGCCGGAGCGGGGGCCAGCACCAAGTCCAGCCGGGCCAAGGGGACCCCGGGCCCCAACGCCGCCGCCAACAAGAACGCCTCGGCGCCCAAGCCCCGCCCCACCCGCGCCTCGCTGCTGCGGCGGGCGCGCCACGGGGACTCCTCCGACACGGAGCCGGCCGACTTCGACCGCCTGTCGGTGGCGTCGGAGGCGAGCACCGCCTCGTCGGCGTCGCGGACCGGCCTGGGGAGGCGGGGCCTGTCCCGCATCGAGGCGCTGGCCCAGCCCCGCCGGCAGAGGGTGGGGTCCCCCTCGGCCCAGAGCGACTCGGAGGCCACGGTGAGCCGGAGCAGGGGCCTGGGGGCCCGCAGCGTGGCCGGGGACTACGCGGCCAGGCAGGGGCCCCGGGGGCCCGCCGCGGGGCCCCCCGCCGGGACGCAGAGGGCCCGGGCCAACAGCGCCTCCAAGCTACCTGACAAAGGTGAAGACCCCTTTACGTTTACATTCAGGGCGTCCAGCAGACGCTTTTATCCAAAGTGACTCACAATGAGTCCATTTGTCAGAAGAAAGAGAAACAACAACATACCTCTGTCCAGTAAGGATGTTCTTAGAACCAAGAGCCAAGCACCAACAGTCACTAGGTTAACCCATTCCCCGTACACAACAAAGCTAGCTAGGGTAAGACATACAATAAGTGCGTACATTAAGTGCCAGGACGTACAACATACAATAAGTGCGACTTGCGTACTCGCCGATACCCAATACCGCATTTTAGGCAGTATCAGAGGAATTTCTGCTACTGGTATCAGTATCGGATACCTGATACTGAATTCCACTGATTGGTTTTGTACCCCCCCCCCAGCTGGTACGAGGTGGCGCCGCGTGCCGGTGGAGTACGCCTCCACCTCGGAGGACGAGTACGGCTCCAACCGCCACGCCTCCAGACAGGGCCAGGCCCGGCCCTTCCCCTCCACCCGGGTCGCTCAGCTGGGGGGGTCCGCCCCCGTGACCCCCAGCCCGGGGGTGGGGCCCGGCCTGAGGCCCCAGTCCCAGGACGACTACATGAAGGACTGGACGGCCCACAGCGAGGAGATCGCCAGGTAGGCCCTCGGTCGCCCCCCCCCCCTGGTGACGTCCTCTGAGAATAGTGCTGCTCGGTCCTTGTCACTTTGTCTCGTTTAAACCAGTGGTGCTCAAATGGCGGTACGCGTACCCCTAGGGGTACTTTGGAGTACTGCGAGGGGTACTTGAATAAAAAAAATTATTTAAAAAAAGCTAACTCAATTCTGAAAGCTGGACGATAGAAAAGTGGTTGAAATGTAAATCTGAAAACAAGGAGACAGGAGAATGCGTGTTGTGCTTCTTTTGTGGGGAGAAATTGGCCAACAGTTGCATGAAGCACAGAGTAAGGTTTGAGAACAACTGGTTTAAACCTTGGGTCTCCAAGAAGGAGGTCTCTGACCTGATGTGATGTGTCACACTGCCTGAAAATCCCAGAGGAAACTGTCTCATGATCTGGTGTGTTCCAGGATCAGCCAGGACCTGGCCAAAGACCTGGCCATGCTGGCCCGGGAGATCCACGACGTGGCCGGAGAGATCGACTCGGTGAGCCCAGCGGCGGAGCCGGCCCCCCAGGTGACGACAGGACGCTTACTGGTCATACTGGTTACTGTACTACTATGCCATGTTACTGTAGCGTCATTCAGCACACCTGAACAGACTCACAGGGATCTATTAGATGGGACCTCATGTGGTGGAATGTGGCTCAGGAGGTAGAGCGGGTCGGCTGGTGACCAGAAAGTTGCTGGTTCGTTCCCCGGCTCCTCCTAGCTGAGTGTCGAGGTGTCCCTGAGCGAGACGCCCTCACCCTGACTGCTCCTGACGAGCTGGCTGTCGCCCTGCGTGGCTGACTCCGCCATCAGTGTGTGAATGTGTGCATGAGCGGGTGAATGTGAGGCGATATTGTAAAGCGCTTTGAGTGGCCACTGGTTAGAAAAGTGCGGTATAAATGCAGTCCATTTACCATTTACATTCATGTACATGTTAATAACTGTACTAACGTTACCTGGCTGTATTAACAATATATCATAACCTGTATCTTGTTCCCAAGCTGGAGGACGCTGTGGTGGCCGTGAGCGGCTCCAATGAGGACAGCAGCTTCGTGGAGCCCAGCAGCCGGCCGGTGGAGATGAGGCCGCGGGGGTCCAGCGGTCAGGGGTCCCGCTCCATCAGGAGACAGACCTGGAACCGGGACGACGTAAGTCCAGGACCCAAGCCCCGAAGACCTCTATAGAGAAGAACAGGGGCTACTAGTGTAGCCCCTGTCAGATATCTTTTCAGCTGAGTACCCTCTTCACCGGATCTTTTGGGAGAAAAATGAATAGAATTAACATAAATACAGTATGTGCGTTCTATTTGGCAGTGTAAACATGAACATTTAAAAGGTACAAATGCATACAATTTAGTGAGAAACATGGGCCTGTGCTTCATGCAGCTTTTGGCTAATTTCTCCCCACAAAAGAAGCACAACGCCAGGGGAGGGTCAGAGCATGTAGAGGTGAATCTCATTCAGATAGATTCCTCCCGACACTGACGACTTTTCAGTGTTTCTGGATGGGCTCTCTTCTGGAACCACTTGTCCATTTTCTTTATTTTCTATTGTTTAGCTTTCAGAATTAACACTTGTTCAGGGTGACATGAAAAGAGTTTGCTTTACTTTTTTTTCCTGTGTACCCCCTGCAGTCCCTTCAAAGTATGAAGCAGCATTCGATTAGAAGCATTTGAGTATCTCAGATTGTTGTGGTTGACTCGCCGTCTTTGAGGGATTTTAGCCTTCAGTTTGCCATCCAGAGTTGAACCGTCTGACCACTTAGACCCGTCTTCATGTTACAGGTTGTGCTGGAGAGTCTTCTGCTGACATCTGTCACTCAACTATCAGCGAGGATCCGCCAGTCGGTGGACAAGACCGCCGTGAAGATCAGGCGAGTTATACGAGATCCTCATGATGGAATTCTGAAAATAATGATACCATTTTTTCCTTTCCCATACCAATTCCGATTCCTGAACTTGAGTATCGTCCCCCTCCGACCGTTACCGAACGCAGCATAACACCATAGTGATTGATGTTCTCTGTGGAGTAAATGAGTCATGTGATGGTATCAGATTGGCGCATAGACTTGCGTACTTGTCGATACCCAACACTGCATTTTAGGCAGTATCGGAGGCATTTCCGATTCAGGTATCGTTATCGACACAACTCTTGTTTTAGTGAGATTGTTGTCTAGAAAGGGTTCAACATTTGCCTTCTCTCAGTATCTCTCGTCTCTCTGATGTCGTCTGCGTTTGCAGCCAGGTATCTTAGTTTGAGTGACGCGTCACCGAGGTTACGATGAGGATGTGCAACTTCAGTAGATTCCCACCCATCAAAAGAAAGAATCAAAGACGACTCAAAATACCTCTTCTAACAATTGTGTCTAATATCTGTTCACCATGAATTGCATCCGGTCCAACTGCCTGGGAGCAGGAGGAGTTATTCTCGATACTTGCTATGAATAGCTCCTTTATTTATATTTCACAGGGTGCTGTTTAAAGATAAAGAGCGGAAATGGGAGGACATTGAGACCAAACTGCAGGCGGAACATGACTCATTACTTCTGAAGAGCTCCAACAAGGTAAAACAACAACACAAAACAACAAAGACTTCTTCGCTAGTATTAGTATTAGTGTTTTTTTTTTTAAATAAATTAATAAATATATGTATATTATTTTATTTTAATTTTATTTATTTATATAAATAAATAAAAATATATATATAATATATAGATTAAGAAAAGTATATATTTTTTATCATCAAACTGTATTATAAAACTTTTCACTGTCAAAGAAGTAAATAGAAAGTCAGGAATATCTTTTCATCTTTAAATGTGCATTCTTTATCTAGTCATTCTTGTAATCCATGTTAACAACGACAAACTACATATTTGTTCAGTTTTCTGTACAAATCCCTTTGAATTCTTATTCAATCAATCGATTGGGTCATATGCAAATGACAGCGTGCCAGGTGACTCACTGAGCCAATCAGAGTGAGTGCTGACATCACGTCCGTTACGACGGACCGGGCGTTTGAACAAAGCTTCTAGTCTCAAAGCGTGGTCACCGTGCCAACAACCAGCCTCTCAGATAGCTTTGATTTGTTAGAGGCGAGCGACATGCGCGCCAGTACTTGCAGAGATTAATAAAACCATTTTGCAAACTACGGCCTCACTCAGGGACAGGTCATAAACCATTCCTCTAACACAGGGTGTGGCCCCAGTCCACCCCTCATAGGAGATGAGATGTGTGTCCATTAATTCAGTCCTGAAGTATTCCAGAGTTTACACAGCTCTGCCTTCATGCATTCCCCTGTAGGACAGCAGAGGATAAAGGAAGTGAATCTTGTTCACTTTTGGTCCTGAATGTATCAAGTTTTGTTTAGGGGTGTCCTAGACTGAGATTTTCGATTGTCTAACACGATTGTTCAGACTAGACTCATCGTCGAGTAATCGTCTAATCGACTTCTTATATATTTTAATATTTTCCCACAATATGAGAATATTGTGCGTCCGTGCGTGTCAGCGTCTGCATCCGATTTGACAGAAAATATCGGCTACCATTAGCCTAATGTACTAGAATATAGGCTGGTATAATATGCCGCCATTTGAGTAATAGATCTATGACATCTAACAGTGAGCGGTGGGGGAGGAGAGCTCCGTTCTGTCTGATTACACACGGTGTTCACATCCCATCGCGACCAAACCCGCCTTGATGAAGAGACTGCAGAACCGTTTGACTGATTACTAACGTTAAATAAATTAGAATGAAGCATTTCAGCGTCTAAACAGCGGAGCGCTATGATATGACCACTGCTGCCGGCACACTTTGCATTTTACGTTTTTTGGATCATCTCCAAGGGTTTCGAGACGCTGCCAAACTTTAGGAAAAAAATTCTGACTTTGTGTTTTCCTTTAGAGAACAGAAGAATAGTATAGAAGTAGAGTAGAGTAGAGTATAGAAGTAAACAATTGCATAGTGCCAATGCCTTGACACAAAGGGGACATCTAGGACATTTAATTGAAGCAAAACATAACACAGCAAATTCCACTCACAATTTGGGGGCGGAGTTTGATTGTCAAACCCCATGAGCCATTAGTGCAATTTGCTGTGAGTGCATCATGAGTGCAATTTGCTGTGTTATGTAATGCAACCCCCCAAAAAAAGACATTATGTAACTTTCCCTTCTAGAAGCCAAACATTCAGAGTGAATGAGTGATTCAGGTATCACTCATTCAGCCCCTCGTCCTCCCAACGCGATGCCCCTCTGAGACACAACAAAGAGGCTGTAAACGACGACGCAGACTTAACCTCTTTTATCCAAGATTCAATACCTCCAAGATTCAAGGTCACCCCTGAGTCTCTGTTCTTCCCAAACAGGAAATCTCATCCATCCTTCAAGACCTGAGGCGGGTGGAGAGACAGCTTCTCGGTAAGATATAAACACTAACTCATAACACAAGGATTCATGTTTAACTCATTCACTCATACTGTACCCTTCACTTACCTCCTCAGCCCCCCACACCCCCCTTACACACTTATTGTATGTTGTACGTCCTAGCATCTTATCCTAGCTATCTCTGTTGTGTACGGGGAATGGGTTAACCTAGCGATTGTTAGTGCTTGGCACTTGGTTCTACGAACATCCTTACTGTACTGTTTCTCTTTCTTCTGACAAATGTCCTTATTGTAAGTCGCTCTGGATAAAAGCGTCTGATAAACGCCCTCAATGTTAATGTAAATGTAAATATAGTACCGTTCAGCATCCCTTACCGAGCGGTCTGATTGGCTCTCGTTGGTCTCTCCCCCCCCCTGACAGCCATCGACGTGATGGTGGATCCTGACGGGACGCTGGACGCCCTGGCTGAGCTGGGCCTGACCGGCTCCCTGACAGCCCCCCAGAGGGCCAGTCCCGGAGCCCAGGGGGCCCCCGGGGGCGACGGGACCCCCGGCCAACCGTACCCCACCTCCGAGAGGGCGGAGCGGGACCCCGGCCTCCACCTGACGCCCGGCGAGCCGGCCTCCAGTGAGGAGCTACGTCAGCACTGAGGGACGTAGAACGCCACCGGGGCTGCAGACCCCACCAGAACCCACCAGACCCCACCAGACCACGAGACTCTCTGCATCGCCCGGTGAAGAGCATGTGCAGGCAGTGCAAGTCGGTGTTAAACCAGATCTGGATTTTGCTTTTTAAGTGTTCATTTGAACTTCCTCCAACCATGAGCATGAGCTACCTTCGTCCCTCCTCATGACATGAGACCGTAGATCAGTGTTTGCGTCATAGTCCACAGAGCGCTGTCCTCTCAAAGCGGACGTCAGATGAAGGAGACCAATGACGCTGTGTGACGACGGCCTCTCCGACCGGAGCTCAGACGTTACGATAAGCCGAGGGTATAGCAGTCGTTGCAACGCAGTATAATTATTTATTTTCTGGATTCAAATAAATAATTTAATATATATATATATATATATATATATATGTAAGTATATACAAAAACAGACGTTGCTCATCTTGAAGGCCTTGATTATGAGGATAGATTGATGAAAATAAATAAAATAAAATAATAATAAAATAAATATGAAATCGTTTTCTCTTTAGATGGCTTTGACCGGGAGCACTTGTTAACCCCAGACTGTCACTAGTCACGTAATAGTGATTTACTACGTCACTAGTACAGCCAGGTCACTAGTAGTGATGTAGTCAGTCACTAGTACAGCCAGGAGAATACGTAGTAAGTCACTACTATTGACGTAGTAAGTCAATACTAGTGACGTAGTAAGTCACTGCTAGTGTTACCAGGCCATGGATCCTATACCATAAGGAATATTAATCATTCTGTGATGTAAAGGAAAGTCATCCAGGCTGCTTCTAGTTTTCCTTTAGAGTTTTATTTGTCTATTGTTGCCTGCAGTCAATGCACTTCCTGAGCTTGCTGAATATCTTTTATTCGTCCATCTTGAATGCTATATAAATGATTTATTTGCTGGTTTGTCGGTCGCAAATCAATACGGTATTTACAAAATGTATCTGAGCTGTTATCAATATTTAACCAGAGGTCTCCTGCCCCTCGTCTTTGTAGCCGATCAAAGATAGACATAAAGTCGGTTCAACTGTAAACCCAGAAGGTTATAGAAGGCCACACTCTCATATTAACCTTTGAGTGTACATTAGATCACAAGTGCCCAGAGTCAACGAGCTACAACTGTTTATCACCAGACAACATCTACAGGGTCATTAGAGGGACGTTAACTAATCACTTTTTATATTGCTCCTAATGGTTAAGCGGTGATATTACATTAACACCTGGTGGCATCACGCCTTTAGGGGACCATCCTAAAGTCTGGACATCAACCCTGTAACAAGCAGGCGGCATGGTTTTGAACCCAGTCCAGCCTGCTGTGGGTTTGTTAGTTAATTATTCAAACGATTACAATTTCTATAATACATGTTTAACCTGCATAGGCATGGGATACTATACTGTAAGAAGAGAACTACTGATGACTACGTTGTTTTCCAACCTGCCAATGTCTTGCCTAATGCCAATGTTTACACTTGAATGTATCCTAATCAATACTGTTAATCTATTTCAGCCAAATGAACCACCGGTCGATGGTTCACTACCTGCAGTGCTCTGTTTTATTGTGAGTCAATTTTGCGATTTTTTTTTGTTTCAATGTTTTGTACGATGGTTTTCTTTGTAATGCACTTTAGTTAGACGTTGATTTGGATAATATGTTTGTGTGGTCGTTTGGCACCTTTCCAATAAAATGCATGATATCAGCTATGGTGTTCATTCCTTACCATCAGTGTCCAGCCTCTATACCTCCATCATCACCACTGTCCATTAAAGAGGACATATTACACCACCAGGTGTGAGTGTGATTAGCCATTACAAGCCGTTTTGAAAATGTGCCGCTTCTGACATCACAGGTGGGCGTGTCCACCTGTGATGTATGACGGATAGGGTTACTAGTTACAACAGGTGTACTAGTACAGTCAGGTCACTACTAGTGACGTGGTCAGTCACTAGTAGTGACCCGGCTGTACCAG
The DNA here is from genome assembly GCF_964030765.1 of Micromesistius poutassou. Lineage (NCBI taxonomy): Eukaryota > Metazoa > Chordata > Actinopteri > Gadiformes > Gadidae > Micromesistius > Micromesistius poutassou. The sequence goes on along the minus strand of NC_140273.1, from coordinate 2,590,279 downwards.
TGAGGTAGCAGTGACGTGGTCAGTCACTAGTAGTGACCCGGCTGTACCAGTGAGGTAGCAGTGACGTGGTCAGTCACTAGTAGTGACCTGGCTGTACCAGTGAGGTAGCAGTGACGTGGTCAGTCACTAGTAGTGACCCGGCTGTACCAGCGAGGTAGTATTGACGTAGTCAGTCACTGCTACGTCCCGTTAGCGTATCCAGAGCTGTTCCACTTCTCCTTCCTAATCCTTAAAGCTGTGTCAGGGCTCCTCTCCCCCGGGAGCAGCCCTGGCTGACGGCTCGCTGAGGCCCATCAGCGGGGCGGTCGGTATTGAACCAGCAGCTCGCGGTTTAGCCTCTTCAAATTGGGTTCAGAGCCCCGAGGGACGGGCCTTTACTCCACTAATCACTACGACACGTTTACTGTGGGACGACGTTCGACTCAAGTTTTAGAAGACGTGTCTGAAGGTTGTTCAGGCGTGAAAAGCAGGAGCTTGATCATTTACTGTACATTCAGGCTGCACTTGAAAATAAGAATTTTGTTCTTAATTTGCTTGCCTGGTTAAATAAAGGTTAATAATTTACATTGAGGGCGTTTAGCAGATCCAAAGTCACTTACAATAAGTCCATTTGTCAGAAGAAAGAGAAACAACAATATATCTCTGTGGGTACAGTAAGGATGTTCATAGAACCAAGTGCCAAGCACTAACAATCGCTAGGTTAACCCATTCCCAAGTACTATTTTTAAGTGAAAGGACGTACAACATACAATAAGTTTGTACATTAAGTTCAAGGACGTACAACATATAAAAGACGTGTCTGAAAGTTATTCAGACGTTAGGGTTAGGGGGCTACATTTCAGATAAACAGTTAGAATTTTGGAAGATGGCGTAATTCTAACTGTATGTCATTTATTTAAATGAAGATAGATCTATAGATCCGTGCCATGCTTTGCTTATCTTATGGTCGATGCGGTGAGTGTATTCCCCTGATGTTCACAGCTTCATAAGCCCCTCACGCTGAACATGAAGATGTAAGATGTTAAACTAGGCTCTTTAAAACCAGGGGCTTTTGACATGTTATGAATAAGCTCCTTATATACTCTGCATCATGCAGCAATGCATCACGTATCAATGCACCAAGTATCATGTATCATGCACCATGTATCAATGCACCAATGTATGAATGCACCATGTATCATGCATCATGTATTGTGTATCAATGCTTCATGCATCATGTATCCATGCATCATGTTTCATGTATCATGTATCAATACATCAATGCATCTTGTATCATGGATCAATGCTAGGTATCAATGCATCATGTATCGATGCATCAATGCATCATGTATCAATGGATCAATGCATCATATATCAATGCATTATGTATCAATGCATCAATGTGTCATATATCAATGCATCATGTATCAATGAATCATGTATAAATGCATCATGTATCAATGTATCTATGCATCGTGTATCAATGCATCATGTATCAATGCATCATATATCAATGCATTATGTATCAATGCATCAATGTGTCATATATCAATGCATCATGTATCAATGAATCGTGTATAAATGCATCATGTATCAATGTATCTATGCATCAATGCATCGTGTATCAATGCATCATGTATCAATGCATCATGTATCAATGCATCAATGCATCATGTATCAATGCATCATTTATCAATGCATCATGTATCATGTATCAATGCATCATGTATAGAATGTATCAATGCATCACGTATCAATGCATTGTGTATCAATGCATCAGGTATCATGTATCAACATATCATGTATCAATGCATCAATGCATCATGTATCATGCACAATGTATCAATGCATCATGTAACAATGCATTATGTATCAATGCATCATGTATCAATGCATCATGTATCATGCACAATGTATCAATACATCATGTATCAATGCATCATGTATCATGTACTTCTGTATCAATGGACCTCAGTGGGTGAGGGTGCGGAGGAGGCCAGGGGACAGTGTTGGTAAAACCTGCCTTGTAAGCAGAATGTAAGACAGTATAAACGCCTGTTCAGGAGACACTGCAACCCATTTGGAATAATTACTGTCGACGTTCAGATTGGTTTTCGATTGGATTTGTCCCTCAACCGTTTTATAGGGGATGAGCTGTTTTCAGATGTTTGAAGCTGGAAGTCAGATGATGAAATCCCGTTCGACATATTATCATAAACATGAACAACCCATGAGCTACAACGGTTATTCCAACAAACCAGAATAACTGCTGAAAGTACATTAATTCACCATTGGTGCCGGGAGAGGGTACAAGATTTATGCACGACACAATATTGACAAAATAATCTGTTTGTAAATTAGTGCAGGCCAAAAATGTAATCTCATTATTAGACTTTACATAGTGGACACCTTAAAGTAATGATTATTCAGACGACCACAAATGACCATGTAACAGTAAGGTGTGTGTGTGTGTGTGTGTGTGTGTGTGTGTGTGTGTGTGTGTGTGTGTGTGTGTGTGTGTGTGTGTGTGTGTGTGTGTGTCTATGTGCGTACATGTGCTTCACCATTCGTCTCCTATTGCATCTCCCTACTCTCCTTATTTGATTATACCTCTTCCTTATCTGCCAAACCTTCTCTCTGATCACATCTCCACGCCTTCCAGCACCCCACCGGACCACCTCCACCCTGTCTCCCAGCTACAGAGAGCAGGCAGAAGGTGTGGATGCTCTTACAGTAACAGTAGGGGGTCTGAGGCTCAGAACAGAAACACAGGAACTCTTACTTTGTCCACGACTCCGCTACAACGCTATGGAACTGACTTTGAGGTCGCACTCTCTGATGGAACTATCTGAAGGTGTGAAGTTGAGCTCAGCAGCCTCTCTCCCCTCTCTCTGTCTCCCCTCTCTCCCTCTCCCCTCTCTCTCTCCCCCCTCTCTCTCTCCCCTCTCTCTCTCGCCCCTCTCTCTCCGTTCCCTCCGCATCGACCTCAGTGCGGCCCCTCCGCTGGGCTGCACTGTGTCCAACCGGTCTCGAGGCAGGGGGGAGGCCGACCGGGTGAGTACAGCGACACGTGTTACCCCTCAGGCCTCGGAGACGGAGCGAGACGTCACGTTTACATCCAGGGCGTTTTAGCAGACGCTTTTATCCAAAGAGAAACAACATTATATCTCTGTGGGTACAGTAAGGATGTTCATAGAACCAAGTGCCGAGCACTAACCATCACTAGGTTAACCCGTTCCCCGTATACAACAGAGATAGCTAGGGTAAGATGCAACACAACGCTAAGTACTGTTTCTATGTGCAAGGACGCACGACATACAATAAGTAGGAGGGGTGGGAGGGGGAGGCTATGCAGAGTCCAGGTGAACTCTTGAACAAGTGAGTACTTAATGTTTTGCAGAAGCTGGTGAGCGACTCAACATTTTCTCTTTTCAAGAGCAAAGGCTTCAGTGAAGTCATCCTGTTTATTTTTACGGAGGAGGAAATCTTCTCGCCCAATCACGACAGGGCACGGCAGTTTCACGCTGCCCATTCATTGTACTATTTTTGCTACTGTATTCAAAATAAGCTTTCTTAACACACGAGCCCTGTCAGCGGGCGACTGGGTGCTGAGTCCTGCAGTGATCTGCTGCTGCTGGTTCTGGGTGTTGGTTTCTCTGTGCCTCTCACACTCGCTGCGTTCTGCACGCGTTCGTAGCGCCGGGCTGCGGCCCCGGGGACGAGAGCGAGAGAGGAAACGTGTTCTGGAGCCTCCAATCAGAACGGATTACCGCCTTGCTCAGCCCCGCGCACACACACACACACACACACACACAAGAACACAGGAAGTGGCCAAACCCCCACACACATTTACTCACACACAAAACATAAAGAGACACACGCACGCACGAGCACACGCATGCACGCACGCATGCACACACACAGCAAACATTTTAACTCAGTTTTCAAACTCTCACTCAAAAACACTGGATTATACATTAATACAGAGATGAATGTTTATCGTTTGTAAAAAAACAACTGTATTTTTCTGAAAGTGTTTGTGTAAAATCGATACTTGTCAGGCTAGGCGTGATCCTATGAAAACCTTTCCTTTAATCAATAACACAATTCAGAGGGGTTTCATTTCCTCAGCAATATGCTTCATCTCTTCAGCTTCCTCCTGCGACGCCTGGCTCATAGATTATTATCAATTAAAATGAAACGCTGTCGACTGTAATGCATCTTAGCTGTATGTTTCTGGGCCCTACATTTCATTTGCTCAACTGCTCTTGGCTGTAGCAGTGAGGCTCTAGAGCAGCAGTGAGGCTCTAGAGCAGTGAGGCTCCAGAGCAGCAGTGGGGCTCCAGACAGAGCAGCAGTGAGGCTCTAGAGCAGTGGGGCTCTAGAGCAGTGAGGCTCTAGAGCAGTGGGGCTCCAGAGCAGTGAGGCTCTAGAGCAGTGGGGCTCTAGAGCAGTGAGGCTCCAGAGCAGTGGGGCTCCAGAGCAGTGGGGCTCTAGAGCAGTGGGGCTCTAGATCAGTGAGGCTCTAGAGCAGCCCTCTCTCTCAACCCTTTCCCTCTGTTTCTCTCTCTTTCCCCCTCTCCCTCTGCCCCCCCTCTCTCTACCTCTCTCCCTCTGCCCTCTCCCCCCCCCTCTCTCTCTCTCTCTCTCCCTCTCTCTCTCTCTCTCTCCCTCTCTCTCTCTCTCCCTCTACCCCCCCTCTCTCTCTCTCTCTCCCTCTACCCCCCCTCTCTCTCTCTCTCTCTCTCTCTCTCCCTCTACCCCCCCCCTCTCTCTCTCTCTCTCTCTCTCTGCCCTCTTTCCCCCTCTCTCTCTCCTCTCTCTCCCTCTGCCCCCTCTCCCCACTGGCATGGGGCCGAGGTGCCACCCCCTGGGGTGAGGCCCTGGGGTGAGGCCCTGGGGTGGGACCCCGGGGGTGAGACCCCTGCCCTGGGGCGTGGTGCCATTACGGCGGCTCTGTGTTCGTGACCCGGACCTGCGTGACTCCAGACATCAGGACACCGAGAAAACGATGGCTCAGCCTGCAGTGACAAACACAGAGGGGTGTGTGTGTGTGTGTGTGTGTGTGTGTGTGTGTGTGAGTGTGTGTGTGTGTGTGTGTGTGTGTGTGTGTGTGTGTGTGTGTCGACAGGGGTGTGAAGGTGAAACAAGGACAGGTTCTTGTGCCACCTGCCAGGTGAGGAAGGAGTAAAGGTCCTCTAAGACACACACACACAGGCACACACACACACACACACACACACACACACACACACACAATGCAGTGTGTGCTGAATCATGTCTGTGGCGTCACAGCGATGCATAGCCTGTGTATATGGTTGTCTCTGTGCAGACACACTCAGTCAATATTAAGAGTTTCTTCCATGTAAGGGGGCTCACATGTCACGCTCTAAGACCACCCCCCCCCCCCCTCCTACAGCACAAGGAGATGGGAGATGTGTGTGAAAGCGATACGTCTCTCCATTGAGCTAATGGATGTTAACCTGTCCATTGACCCGGACAGGAAGGTTAACACATTAACCTTCCTGCATGGATGGAGTCACTAAACCGGTTGGGTCTGGTTCTGTGTGGTGAGCAGGCAGGACTGTCTGGATCAGACTCCTCATCAACATGATGAGCTACACCTGTGTTCGTTCTTCAAAGCCCAGAGATGATTCACTCATCATGGCGCTCACTCAGAGTGTAAAGTACTTTCTTGGACGCTACCCTGTGTCAGGTGATGAATCTCATGCTTTCTTTATTTTTCTCTTTCTCTAGTTTTGCTCATGTTTGCTTCAATACTATGCTGGCCTCTGTCTCTATCTTACTAGAACACACACACGCACGCACACACTCACGCACGCACAGAGACACACACAAAGACACACCCACACGTATGCACGAAGACACACACACACATGTGCAAAAACACACACACACACACGCAAAGACACACACACGCAAACACACACACGCATGCTTGTGCAAAGACACACACACACACACACACACACACACACACACACACACGTAAAGACTCGCAAAGATACACCCACGAATGCAGAGACACACACACACACACGCAAAGACACACACACACACACACACACACACACACACACACACTATCTCTCCCTTTGGTCCATTCCGCTGTTCTTTCTCTTTTCTGAATCATCTCGTCCCATATCGGTTCACATAATGCAAAGAAAACGAATCCCTGCGTTCTGCTGGAGTCAGCAGTATAAACACATTGTTGTGCAAAGTGCTACAAAAGGAGGGAAAACTGGGCATTAAACACATGGGATAGATGATGAATTGGAGTGTAATAGCGGAGGGCGATGAATGGCTGTGAGACCGCGTTGTCACTCACTAACGCCGTCATCAGAACACTGAGGCGGCGGGCTGGAGGTACACTCCTCTGGTACAGACTGTTACATAAGAACAGCGTCCTACAGGAGAGCCACAGCCCCTTGTGTTGTCGCCTCTACGATGTGTGCGTGTGTGTGTGTGCATTTGTGCATTTGTGAGTGTGTGTGTGTGTGTGTGTGTGTGTGTGTGTGTGTGTGTGTCTGTGCATATATGTGTGTGTGTGTATATGTGTGTGTGTGTGTGTGTGTGTGTGTGTGTGTGTGTGTGTGTGTGTGTGTCTGGCCACGCCCCCAGCCGGATGGCCACGCCCCCCCCCCCCCCCCAGCCGGCTGCCTCTCTCCGTCCAGCGCACTGTGTGTGTGAGGACGTTTCTCCAGGGAACCAGAGGAGGTGTGGACAGGGCAGAGCGAGGGAGGGAGGAGGAGAGCGAGAGAAGGAGGAGGACGCAGACTTTTGGTTGGACGAGGGGTAGGGAAAGGGAGGAAAGAGAGGCTTTTCTATTGGTTGAGATGGGAGGGGCGGGACCTGTCCCACCCCATCTAGATGTGCCTTCACACACACCTGCACATACACACACATATATAAGCGCACACGCACACATGCACACACACACACACACACACACATATGCAGACACATGCATAGACACACATATGCACTGGCATACATACACATATAAGCACACACACGCACAAGCACAGACACACACACACACACATATGCACATACACACACACACACATACATTCACACTAAAGCACACACACACGCATGCACACACAAACACACACATACCCAGACTCAAAAACGCTCACACTCACACCAATCTCCAGACACACATGCACAAACCACACACACACACACACACACACACACTCGCAGACCTCCAGACGCACACAGACTTCGAGATGCATACATACACGCACACACACAAATGCACACACCCATTGGGAGTGTGTGGAAACAGGCACACACACATTCCAGAGCTCTGTGAGGAAGAGTGCGGCGGCAGTAACAGAAGCAGAGCTATGAGGAGAGAGGTGGGACTGTGTCAGGGTAGAGGGTCTCTCTGAGGACACACACACACACAAACACACAGCGTCTGATCCAGAGGGTCCGAGAGAGGCTGCTGTCATGGCTGGGTCCACCACACAGACGCCTCTGAAGGTAAAGCTACCGTTTGTTTCTTCTGCTTCGTTTGATTGGTTGTGATTGACGCCGTTTGTGGCCCCTGTTAAATGGTTGTAGTTAGAACAAGATGCACTGATTGGCTACGAGGAATTTTATCAGGTTTTAAATTGATTTGGAATTGTCCACGTATCAATGCCTATTGTATTTGTTCAAGTCGCATGACGTCGCTCGTTAACAGAACATTTGTTTGCAAACTTCAGTATCCTCTGATATATATATATATCTGCTTCAAAGTGGTCAAGACTTTCATCCCATCATCGGTCGGATGCTGTCAGATCTGTACTGTTCTCTACAGCAATAAGCAATGATGGCTCTTGAGTACATTTTAATTGGTTTCCCCTCTTACGCACTTATTGTATGTTGCACGGCCTGGCACTTAATAATAGTACTTAGCATAGTGTAGCGTCTTATCCTAGCTATCTTTGTTTGTGTATACGGGGAATGGGTTAACCTAGTGATTGTTAGTGGTTCTATGAACATCCTTACTGTACCCACAGAGATATACTGTTGTTTCTCTTTCTTCTGACAAATGGTCTTATTGTAAGTCGCGTTGGGTAAAAGCGTCTGATAAAAGCTTTGAATGTAAATCTAAATGTTTAGTCCAAATATCAAAGTACCTGCTTATTTACAAAAAAAAACATCTCCACATCACTTCACGCATTCCCATTGTGAAGACACACATGAAGACGTTTCATCCAGTAAGGGGGCGCGGGCCGTCCCAGCGGCGCCACGGAGACCACTGCTGACTCTGCAGCCCAGCCTCAGCTGGGAGGCTGGAGACGGACGGCAGAGAGCTCCGCTGTGGAAACATCTGACAGCCTGGTTCCCCTCGGGGGGGAACCCACCACCACCACCACTGCCACCATCCTCTGACGAGCTCCTCCAGAACATAACCACCGCAGCTTTCACTCTCTCACTCGCTCCTCCAGGACATAACCCCTGCAGCTTTCACTCTCTCACTCTCTCACTCGCTCCTCCAGACCATAACCCCTGCAGCTTTCACTCCCTCCCTCTCTCACTTGCTCCTCCAGACCTTAACGCCTGCAGCTTTCACTCTCTCACTTGCTCCTCCAGACCATAACCCCTGCAGCTTTCACTCTCTCACTCTCTCACTCGCTCCTCCAGACCACAACCCCTGCAGCTTTCACTCTCTCACTCTCTCACTCTCTCCCCTGCTCCTCCAGACCATAACCCCCGTGGCTTCCCCTCGCTGCTCAAAGGTCAACATCTCGAGGCGTAGGGGGAAGCGAGCCGCTGACTGACACAACAACAACAACAGAATGCGTGCTTTGTGGTGTAACACGGTGTGAGCCGTCCGCTCTCATTACTGTCGTTTTCGTACTCCAAACGGATCGACCTGGTCGCACCGATGCATCGCCGACAGCTCAACATCTGTACCAGCGGAGCCCAGCAGCGCAGGGGAGGACAAGTGTGGTGGAAATGTGCGCGTGTAAGCACAACAGAAGTGCCAGGCTGCACTTTTGGAAACAAGGAAATGAAGGATCCTGGAGATAGATTCTCCCCCCCCCCCCCCCCCCCCCAGTTGAGACACACAAACACACGCACACGCACACGCATACGCACACATAGACATACACATGCATATACACACACACACACACACACACACACACACACACACACACACACACACACACACACACACGCACACACACGCAACACACACACACATGCAACACACTAAACAGAATACAGACACACACACACACACACACACACGTTCATTCATGACATGGCTCCAGTACTAAAAGAGGCAAGAGGACATTGTTAAATGTCTGTAGTCATCGGATTCCACAGCTCACATGATCTGGCGGATGACCAAAGCAACGAGGTCCTGTGTAAAGGATCTTCGTTTGTCCTTAGTTGGACAGCATTCCTCATCACCTCACCCTCTCATCCTCTCATCACCTCATCATCACCTCATCCTCTCATCACCTCACCCCCTCATCACTTCATCATCTCCTCTCATCCTCACCTCCTCATCCCCCCCTCATCCTCTCATCCTCTCATCACCTCCTCATCACCTCATCTCCTCATCCTCTCATCACCTCCTCACCTCACCTCCTCATTACCTTATCACCTCCTCATCACCTCATCTCCTCATCACCTTTTCTCCTCATCCTCTCATCACATCCTCACCTCCTCATTACCTTATCACCTCCACATTACCTTATCACCTCCTCATCACCTCATCTTCTCATCCTGTAATCCTGTAATCCTCTCATCACCTCCTCACTTCACCTCCTCATCCCTTCATCCCGTCACCTCATCACCTCCTCACCTCATCATCTCCTCTCATCCTCACCTCCTCATCCCCCCCTCATCCTGTCATCACTGGGGCAGCATGTGGCTCAGGAGGTAGAGCGGGTTGGCTGGTAACCTGAAGGTTGCTAGTTCGATCCCCGGCTCCTCCTGGCTGAGTGTTGAGGTGTCCCTGAGCGAGACGCCCTCACCCTGACTGCTCCTGACGAGCTGGCTGTCGCCCTGCGTGGCTGACTCCGCCGTCGGTGTGTGAATGTGTGCATGAATGGTTGTAAGTTGCTTTGGGAAAAAAGCGTCATCAAAATGCCCTAAATGTAAAGATGTAAATCCCCTCCTCACCTCAACAGATGTCTGACCGGTGGTTTGTTCTGGTCAGAGTTCTCTGGATCAGCGTACTCGGTTGTCTTTGGTGTGGACGTTTCCTTCTTCATTTTATTCTGATCTATGATGATTAGTTTATTGATGGAGCGCCGTAATCAGTAATCGATATTCACAGACGTCAATAGTGTCTAACGGCGAGCAATTATCCTTAATGACACAACTTGGATCCGCGGTTTGTCGATGTCCGTCGACCGGGTTCATCACTTTACAGCCGTCGCCTGCATCACTAGATATAACGCTGGTAAAAGAAAATCAATTTAGCATCTGACAAGTGCTTGTGTGTGTGTGTGTGTGCGCGTATGTGTGTATGTTTTTTTTTGTGTGATTGTTTGTGTATGCATGTGTGTGCATGCATGTGTGTGCATGTATGTGTGTGCCTGCATGCATGTGTGTGTGTGTGTGAGTGTGCATGTATGTGCTTGTGTGTATGTGCGTGTCCCTCTCAGTCCCAGCAGAAGTGTGTGGCGGTCTTTGCACTGGTCTGCTGCTGTGCCGTCCTGGTGGCGCTCATCTTCTCAGCGGTGGATTTATGGGGAGACGAGGAGGACAGCATCACAGAGGACAACTGCAGCCGCGACTGTGGGTGAGTTATGTTGCTCCGAGGAGGAGCTGGTCCCCTCTACTGTTCTCTCACAGGCAGGGATGGCCTCTCACAAGGGTGAACAATAGGAATAGTACTCAATAAAATAATGTTATATTTCAGTTACATTTATCAGACGCTTTTTTCTGGAAAGTGTGTTTGTGTGTGTGTGTGTGTGTGTGTGTGTGTGTGTGTGTGTGTGTGTGTGTGTGCGTATGGGTGTGTTTGTGTGAGGTTGAAAGTTTGTATGTTTGTGTGTGTGTGCGATTGTGTGTGGGAGCGTGAAAGTGTGTATGTATGTTTGTGTGTGTGTGCGATTGTGTGTGGGAGCGTGAAAGTGTGTATGTATGTTTGTGTGTGTGTGTGTGTGTGTGTGTGTGTGTGTGTGTGTGTGTGTGTGTGTGATTGTGTGTGTGTGTGAGCATGAAAGTGTGTGTGTGTGTATGTTTTTGTGTGTGCGATTGTGTGTGTGTGTGTGTGTGTGTGTGTGTGTGTGTGTGTGTGTGTGTGTGTGTGTGTGTGTGTGTGTGTGTGAGAGAGTGTGAAAGTGTGTGTGTATGTTTGTGTTTGTGATTTTTTTGTGTGATTCTTTGTGTGTATGTTGACAGAACCCAAAACCGTTGGTCAAAAACAAAACCAGACCTCCAAAAATCCTTAGAAAAAAAGAGAGTTGAACCTTTCACTCCAGTACTATAGACTAGATATACTATATACAATAATAACTATAATATTAACCCTAAAGTGGCGGTTCTGACTGAGCTGCGCCTCCTCCCAGCATCTCTCTGGTGGAGAACCTCCCCTCGGACCTGGCCCTGCCCCGGGTCGGGGCGGCCCCCTCGCTGCCCCTCACCCTGGGGCTCCACGCCCTGCTGGACCGCGCCCGCCGCTCCGTGGAGGTGGTGTCCCCGGTCTGGGAGCTGACCGCCGCGCCCAGCCACCACACCGGAGCCGCATCTCAGGTGAACACACACACACACGCACGCACGCACACACACACACACACGCACGCGCGCACGCACGCACGCACGCTCGCACACACACGCACGCACGCACGCACGGACAAATGCACACGCACGAACACACATGCGCACATGCACGCACACGCACGCACGCACACATGCACACACACAAACCCGCGTGCACACACACACGCCCACGCACGCGCCCATGCACGCACACACGCACACACACTTTCACACACACACACACACACACACACACACACACACACACAAACATACACACACACTTTCACACTCCATGCCATTTTTTTCATGCAATTAATTAGCAGATTATCGTCCACATGACCACCGGATCTGGATTCTCCTTCCTTAGGGTCAGCTGCTGTTCCAGAAGCTGCTCGGTCTGAACGCCCGTGGAGTCAAGCTGAAGATCGCCAGCAGCCTGATCAACTCCACCGAGCTGAAGACCCTGGCTGACCACGGTGAGATCCGACCCCTATGTAGCATTAACATTGAGGGCAAAAAGTACATCAGTCAGAAGAAAGAGAAACAACAATATATCTCTGTGGGTACAGTAAGGATGTTCATAGAACCAAGTGCCAAGCACTAACTATCAGATTAACCCGTTCCCCGTATACAACGAAGATAGCAAAGATGCCACACGATGCTAAGTACTGTTTTTAAGTGCAAGGACGTACAGTAACATACAGTAAGCGTACATTCAGCGAGGGGATCCTGAGTCAGTACATCAGACAGCTGGCCTGACCCTCGGCCAACAGATGCAGACTCATTTACACCCACCGCCCTCATCTGTCTCCCAGCACGGCTCCGGCCCGGGCAGGCCCTCGGCCAACGCCCCCCCCCTCCACAAGGTCAAACCCCCCCACACAAGGTCAAACCGCCTCCTTCTCCACACCGCAGGGCGGTCCTCCAGGATGCCCTCTTACTGTTTACCTTTAAACTGAACATGTGGTCCAACCTCTTTCTGTTTGTCTGCCTCTCTCTTCCTCTCCCTTTCCCTTTCTCTCTGTCTCTCTCTCTCTCTCTCTCTCTCTCTCTCTCTCTCTCTCTCTCTCTCTCTAGACGCTGAGGTCCGCTATGTCAATATGTCCGCCATCACGAGGGGCGAGCTAAAGTCCTCGTTCTGGATCGTGGACCGGCAGCACGTTTACATCGGCAGCGGAGATATGAGCTGGCGGTCTCTCTCCAAGGTACCGGCGGCAGTTGACCGCTGGCAGTTATACCTTTAACCTTTGACCTGTGGACAACCCCCCTGTGAATAATGGCCAATCAGACTTCATCTACACCTACGCTATACGCGATACATGACCCGCGATACGATAATTAAAATAATAATTCTGCAATAATCAATATATTGTTAGACAATCCTATAAAGATACATCACGATAATGTCTAATGACGAATACAAATTGGCCGTTAAAGGTAAAGTGTTGGATTTCTGTCTTCACGGTGCAAACAGAGTTTTTCAGTGAGGCGTCCTTGGCTAGTTAACTTAGTTCAAGCAGGGAAATCTGTTTAGAACGCCTTATTTTATGGATGAAAATATAGATATTTGGGTGATACTTCTGTCTAACACTTCAGGTAGAAAGCATAAAATGCAAAATTCTCATGTCACACAAAGAAGGCAGACGATATATCGCCGTATCCACATTTTGTCCCACCCCTACTCATCACCGGTGATGTTTTATTAAGTTCCCCTCATAACTGTTGAACATGACCCCATGCAGGGGTAGATTCTCCTTTCTGTTTTCCTTTCTTCCTTTCCTATTTCCTTCCTTCCTTCCTTCCGTCCTTCCTTCTTTCCTTCTTTCCTTTTTTCCTTCCTTCCTTCCTTCCTTCTTTCCTTTTTTCCTTCCTTCCTTCCTTCCTTCCTTCCTTCCTTCCTTCCTTCATTTTTCTATCTTTCTTTCTTTCTTTCTTTCTTTCTTCTTCTCTTCCTTTCTATTCCTTTCCCTCTCAATCTCCTTATCCATCCATAATTACACACGCATGCCAGACTTGTGTATACACACACCCACACACACTTTGTGCTGCCTAGCCATGATACTATTTGATAATTGTCCATTCATATCACTTTGAACTTTGCTTAAAGGGGAAATGTGTATAATTTAGTGGCATCTAGTAGAACAGACTTGGCAGCAATGTAATATAATATTCATCAGTGTGTTTTAATTTGTGTAAAATGCCATGAAGAAAATGCCAAGGTAATTTGGGTGGACACAGTTTTAAGCAGAATTGCTATCCTACTTGTGACCTTTAGTTTTACA
>NC_140273.1:2554480-2566980 GCF_964030765.1 Micromesistius poutassou | reverse complement strand
TGTCTGTCTGTCTGTCTCTCTGTCTGTCTCTCTGTCTGTCTGTCTCTCTTACTTACACTCACACTCACACTCACTCTGTCTGTCTGTCTCTCTGTCTGTCTCTCTCTCACTCACTCACTCACTCATTCACTTACTCACTCACACACACACACACACACACACACACACACACACGCACACGCACGCGCACACACACACACAGCGCTGCCGTGCCCGTGGTGGAGGTTCCTAGCCTCCTGACAGACAACCCTCCAGGGTTTCCCCCAGACCGGTGGTCTGAGCTGCTCCTCCTCAGCATTCAGGTCCTCCTCCTCGCGCCCGCGTGGCAACGCCAACGCCGTATTCAAGCGGCTGCTATGTGCACAACTTGTGCAGCGACTCCATTCACCCTCCTCTGGCGGCGGCCCAGGGGAGGGTCTCCGTGGGGGGACCCCCTGGGCGTGGAGGGGGGGGGGGGGGGGGGGGGGGGGGTTGGTGAGGGGTCCGGGGGTTCTGGTTCCGGGGGTCTCAGGTCCTTCTCTCTGCTCCTCCCCTTGCAGGACCATCTGAGGCAGCTGATCATGATCCCACTGCCCAACGTGCTGCTGCTGGGGAAGAAGCCCTACTGCGGTACGGGACACACACACACACACACACACACGTCGCTCTCTGTCGCGGTGTCTGTGTCTCTCTGTCTCTCGCTTTCTATCGCTCTCTCTCTCTCGTTCTCTGTCTCTATGTCTCTCTGTCTCTCTCTTTCTATCGCTCTCTCTCTCTCGTTCTCTGTCTCTATGTCTCTCTGTCTCTCTCTTTCTATTGCTCTCTCTCTCTCGTTCTCTGTCTCTATGTCTCTCTGTCTCTCTCTTTCTATCTCTCTCTCTCTCTCTCTCTCTGTGTATCTATGTCTCTCTGTCTCTCTCTTTCTATCGCTCTCTCTCTCTCTGTCTCTATGTCTCTCTGTCTCTCTCTTTCTATCGCTCTCTCTCTCTCTCTGTATCTATGTCTCTCTGTCTCTCTCTTTCTATCGCTCTCTCTCTCTGTCTATGCGTGCGTGCGTGTGTGTGTGTGTGTGTGTGTGTGTGTGTGTGTCTCTCTCTCTCTCTCTCTCTCTCTCTCTCTCTCTCTCTCAATTGAATTCAATTGAATTCAAAGGGGCTTTGAGAGATACTTTATCTCTCCCCCTCTCTACATCTCTCCCTCTGTCTCTCTCACTCTCCTAGGTAACCAATGTATATAAACCAGCTACAACTCTGTCTTTGTTTCTCTGTCTGTCTGTCAGTCTGTCTGTCTGTCGGTCTCTTTTGTCTCTCTCCTAAATGACCAATGTATGCATGCAAGATGATAACCCAGTAGAACTTTTATTCTCAAAGGTCAAAATAGTTCTTAATGTGGAACGTATGTGATGTGTTATGAGACGAGTTCACCTCAGTGTCAGCTCTTTAATTCACTGCCTCTGACCCAGTGAGGAGCAGGCTAGTGGTGACCTCAATCTAACGCCGGTATCCTCGTTACTGTGTACTTATACTTTGTGTTGGCTGGCCTTTGGTTTCCCACAGAGCAAAGTCTGAAGGAGTTGAAAAAGGTGCTGCTCTTTCTGTTGGGATGTGCTGTTCAGGTAAGGATTGAGGTCCACGGGGAAATGGTGTGCATGTGTGGGTGTGTGCACTTACGTGTGTTCTTGCATGCGTGCGTGCGTTTGTCTATTTGCGCGAGCATGCGTGTGTGCGTGCCTGCGCGCATGTGTGCATATGTGTCGTCAGTGTGACAGAGTATATGTGTGCTGCAGCACGCTAACCCATTAGCTCGTAGCCCTAGCCTGTATAGCTGCTCTGCGTGTATCGTGGCCACGGGTTGGCAGTATGAAGGCAGTCCGTTTACCGCTGATCTGCTTCTCTTCCAGTGTGAGCAGAAGGAGGAGTACATCGAGAGGATCCAGGCGCTGGACTTTGACACCAAGGCGGCCATCGCTGCCCACATCCAGGAGGTATCCCCTGATCGGCGGTGCTGTGCTGTTGGTTCTCCTCTGATGTGTTGCTTCATGGTCTCAGGGGCTGCCGAGGGGCTGCAGGCTGGGACCCGCATCTGATGTTCACCACGACCAGCATCCCCTCCTCTCAGATCTAGTTCACACACTCTCTCTGTCTCTTTCTCTCTCTCTGTCTCGGTGTCTTTCTCTCTCTGTCTCTGTCTCTTTCTTCCTATCTCTCGGTCTCTCTGTCTCTCTCTCTCTCTCTCTCTCTCTCTCTCTCTCTCTCTCTCTCTCTCTCTCTCTCTCTCTCTCTCTCTCTGGTTCTAACTCTCTGGTTCTCCCTCCCCTGGTTCTCCCAGTTGACCCACAGCCAGGACAGTGTGGTGGACCTCCAGTGGCTGGAGGCCAGTGACCTCCACCCTGAGGAGCTGGAGTCCGCGGCCAGAAGCATGGCCCTGCACCTCAGACAGCTGCTGGAGCAGAGAGACACCCACCTGGAGGTCCGTCCCCTCCAGTAACACCACTCACCACTGAAGCAGCCGTTCAATGTATTCAGGAGAAGAGGCGCTGAACTCTGCTGACGTCTCAGGGATTGGTCCCTGTCAACCAGAGTTGTTCCGATACCGATACCAGTATCGGTAATACCTCCGATACTGCCTAAATCGGGTATCGGCGAGTATGCAAGTCTGTATGCGCTGATCCGATACCGTCACGTGACTAATTTACTACACAGGCAGAGAACATCACAAACACTAATTATACATATAATTACAGATTATAAATGTAAATGATCTAGTTCTGAAAAAAATGTAAAAGTCGAACCGACTTTACATCGCTGTCATCGTAAGAGAACCCTTCAGTAAGAACAAGTGCTGTTAGTAGTTACAATGCTAGATGCTCGGTGAGATGATCGGTGTATAAACTCGGAATCGGCCGATACTCAAGTACAGGAAACGGAATCGGTATCGGTAAGGGAAAAACTGTATCGGAACGTCTACTGCCGTCAACGACAACAACAACATACACATCCTGCCTAACCTCTTCCTTCTCCTCCTCATCCCCGTCTCTACCTCCAGACGATCTCGGACCTGATGCAGGACCGGGAGGCGGTGGTCAGCCCCCTGCCCAGCCCCCGCAGCCCCCGCAGCCCCCACAGCCCCCGCAGCCCCCAGTCCCCGGGCCTCCATCCTCCTGGGGGGCCGCAGCAGCACGCAGGGGTCCAGCAGCACCTGGCCGTGGAGCTGGCCGACTCCAAGGCCAAGATCAGACGACTGCGACAGGAGCTGTGAGTGCGACGCTAGGCGGAGCTCACCGCGCTACAACCCATGAGTCAGACAGGGTGCATCAGAAGAGCTCTCCGTTAAACACATTGTCTGGCAGCAGTGAAACGATCTGCCCTTTACTGCAGGGGCAGTACGTACGGCGACATGGAGCAGGTTGACTGGTAACCAGAAGGTCCCTAGTTTGATTCCCCGGCTCCTCCTAGCTGAGTGTCGAGGTGTCCCTGAGCGAGACGCCCTCACCCTGACTGCTCCTGACCAGCTGGCTGTCGCCCCCTGCGTGGCTGACTCCGCCGTGTGGTGTGTGAATGTGTGCATGAATGGGTGAATGTGAGGCAGTATTGTAAAGCGCTTTGAGTGGCCACTGGTTAGAAAAGAGCTGTATAAATGCAGACTATTTACCATTTACGTGTGTAGGACACGATTCATTCTGTGTTCCTTCCATACGGTTTCTTTCCTGAGAAGGAAGGCGTTTCTCCCCGCGTCTTATGGAGGCTGCGCGGAAAGGAGTGTCATTGAAATGGTCCTGTGAAGCCCTCTGAGACAGTGACTGTAACTAACACAATCGACCCGCATCAAATCCACTCTCTGACGTCGGTTCATCGGTCGGTCGAGCTCGGTGCGTAGGACAGAGCGCGGGCCGCTCTTGTCTGCTGATTTGACACGTAGTTTAGGTGAGAAACGGCCTCTTGCAGGGTTGTTAAAGAGAGGCTGAGGTTCCTGGAGGAGAGAGAGTCGGGTGAGAGTTACGAGCGACTACAGGGTGAGATGCCCAGAGGGGGGCCGGCCCCCATTGTGGCGCTGGCCTCATGATAACCACGGCCGTACTTTCCCCTGACCCACATTGGCTCTGCGCTGCCGTGTGGACTTTACTGCGTGTGGCTTTCGCTATAAAACATGTTTGCGTGCGTTCATAACTCCACAGCCCCTCCCAGGCCATACATCAGCCCAGAGTCACATGGTTTCTGTTGTTACGGTCGGTATAAATACACCATTAAGAGACTTTTACCAATGCTTGTTCAGAGTTCACATAGACTCTACATAGCTTCCCCCCTACACACTAACCCTCTTACGCACTTATTGTGTGATGTCCGTCCTTGCACTTAAAAACAGTACATAGCCTCATGTAGCGTCTTTCTGTGTTGTATACGGGGAATGGGTTAACCTAGTGATTGTTAGTACTTGGCACTTGGTTCTATCAATATCCTTACTGTACCGACAGAGATATATTGTTGTTTCACTTTCTTCTGACAAATGTACTTATTTTAAGTCGCTTTGGAGAAAAAGCGTCTGCTAAATACCCTGAATGTACATGTAATACTTACCACTAGGGATGGGTCAGAATATTTGATTATTCGATTATTCGTTCCCGAGGGTCAAAGCCGATTTTTAACATTTGGACCGTTAACCTTTTTTATTATTATTAATCATGTACAGAAAAACAATATACACAATACACAAGCATAATTTTTTATATATATGCATACAACACAAACACTGATCACTGTTAAAGTTTGTTTTTTTGCGTTTAAGATAGTGATTTCTCGCCGATCCATGGCTGCCTTTGTGAATGTCGGCACACATCGAATAATCGATTATTCATTCATACCACCCACTGATTATTCGACCATGAAAAATTTGAGTTATTCACATCCCTACTTACCACTGGGGGATAAACAACATTGTGTACCAGCACGCGTGTACCAGACCATGTACATTCTGGATGTTACTTTTTAAAAACGGGCACGGGGTCCATCAACAAATACACCAGAAGGACACGACACATATCAGGAGGAGATTGATCCCCTGAGGGGTTTAAACCCAAAGACTTAAAGATGAAGTCATGCGCGGGATTGTAATAAATAGATTGTGAGCGCTGAACGGGGTCTTGTGTGTCCGTGTGTGTCGTACGGCCCGAGGCTCCAGTGTGTTGGTCCCATGCAGACCAGACAAACCAGGCCATGGTGAGGCTGAATGGAGGCAGCTCCATAGGGTGACTTCACGAAGCCTCTTTAATGGAGGCAGCTCTATAGAGTGACTTCATGAAGTCTCAGATTCTGAGGTCTTCACAACAAAGGTTACACTAGAACATATTAACACCTACTCAGGCCCATTCCCAATTCACCCCTTAGCCCTAGCCCTTAGCCCTACCCCTTAATTTTGCGTGTTCACGCATAGGGGTAGGGCTGTCCCAATAGTCGTTTCATTGAGGGGTAGGGGTAAGGGGAAGGGCTAAATAGCCCTTCAAAGTACGATTTTCGAGAGGCATGCTCAAAAACGAGTGTCATGAGAAATCTCCCACAATGCCTTGTGAGAACATTTAAATATCAAGGAAAATCCTCAGCAAGATGGTGGTGAAAGATGTGACAGGATCTGAGTTTGAGCTGACTAGCGTACCGTGTATTGTACAACAGGTCACCCGCTGATCTAGCGTCAGCTGGAGGTAGAGCGGGTCGGCTGGTAACCGGAAGGTCGCTAGTTCGATCCCCAGCTCCTCCTAGCGGAGTGTGGAGGTGTCCCCGAGTGAGACGCCCTCACCCTGACTGCTCCTGACGAGCTGGCTGTCACCTTGCATGGTTGACCGCCGACCGCCGTGAATGTGGGTATGAATGAGTGAATGTTTGGCAGTATTGTAAAGTGCTTTGAGTGGCCACTGGTTAAAAAAAGCGTGCATGAATGCAGTCCATTTACCATGACCATGAACACCCTGGTCTGAGCCGTTTGTCCACTAACTCCTGGAACGTTTCCATCGTTGTAGAGAGAGATGGGGGTCTTTTCAAACAGGCCGGTCATAAAGGATATGAAGTGATGTTGTTGTTGTGTCTCCCTCGGCCGCGGGCTGCCTGGCCCCCACTCAGCTGACCGCCTGCTTCTGTCTCCCTGTTGTCCCCAGAGAGGAGAAGAGCGAGCAGGTCCTGGACTGCAGACACGAGCTGGACAACGTGGAGGCCGAGCTGAAGAGGAACCAGCAGGAGGTGGACTGAGCACACAGACGCACATAAAGAGACACACGCACGCATGCAGTCACAAACACACACACACGCACGCACGCACGCACACAAGCACTCACGCACTCATGTATGCACACACACAGACAGATACACACAGACATGCACACACGCACACACACACAAACACAAAGATACAAACACACACCCAACACACACACACACACACACACACACACACACACACACACACACACACACACACACACCGCAGAATGAAGTACACACTGTAATGAAGGATTCAGTCTTGTTTGTAACCCGTTGTGCATCATGGGATTATACAGATTAATGCAGTGTTTTTCCAGAGCAGGGTTAAGTAGGGCCAGCCCACTGAAAACATCGCTACTCTGATCCCACAAGCATAGATACTACAGTATACACACACACACACACATACACACAGATACTACTACTAGATACTACTAAAGCTTGAATGGAGGCGTTCCAATAATGTTTTATTATGTATGTTATCTCCTCCTGATTCACCACTTGGCACCACTATATATTATGACAGACACGTACATTGGAATGCTTTTGATACGTGACTATATGTGTGTGTGGCTACTGTATGACATTTAAAATTTACATTTACATTCAGGGCATTTAGCAGACGCTTTTATCTAACCCTAACCCTAACCTTAGGGGGGGGGGGCTATGCAGAGACCAGGTGAACTCTGAACAGAGTATCCGTGTGTCTGTAGCTCCCGCTACAGACACACGTGTTGATTGGCTGATGTCCTAGCGCTGTGTCTCCGCCCCCCCCCCCCCCGTCTGACGTGTTGATTGGCTGATGAGCTGTCCCCCCCCCCCCCCCGTCAGAACGGCCTGCTGCAGGTGGAGGCGCGGGCGGCGCGGGCGTACCGGGACGAGCTGGACGCCCTGAGGGAGAGGGCCTTCAGGGCCGACAAGCTGGAGAGCGAGGTGGGCCGCTACCGCGAGAAGCTGCACAGCATGGAGGTGTTCAAGGCCAAAGTGGAGGTACACGACGTAACACAACGTAACACAATGTAACACAACACAACATAACGTAACACAACACAACACCACACAGCATGGAGGTGTTCAAGGCCAAAGTGGAGGTACACAACGTAACACAACATAACACAACGTAACACAACACAACATAACGTAACACAACACAACACCACACAGCATGGAGGTGTTCAAGGCCAAAGTGGAGGTACGCGACGTAACACAACGTAACACAACGTAACACAACACAACACAACACCACACAGCATGGAGATGTTCAAGGCCAAAGTGGAGGTACACAACGTAACACAACGTAACACAACACAACACCACACAACATGGAGGTGTTCAAGGCCAAAGTGGAGGTACACAACGTAACACAACGTAACACAACACAACACCACACAACATGGAGGTGTTCAAGGCCAAAGTGGAGGTACACAACGTAACACAACATAACACAACGTAACACAACACAACATAACGTAACACAACACAACACCACACAGCATGGAGGTGTTCAAGGCCAAAGTGGAGGTACACAACGTAACACAACGTAACACAACACAACATAACATAACACAATACAACACCACACAACATGGAGGTGTTCAAGGTCAAAGTGGAGGTACACAACATAACACAACACAATACAACGCAATGCAACGCAACATAACTTGCTGTGTATCTGTGTGTGTGTGTGTCTGTGTGTGTCTTTGTGTGTGTGTGTGTGTGTGTGTGTGTGTGTGTGTGTGTGCGTGTCTGTCTGTGTGTGTGTGTGTGTGTGTGTGTGTGTGTGTGTGTGTCTGTCTGTGTGTGTGCGTGTCTGTCTGTGTGTGTCTGTGTGTGTCTATCTGTGTGTGTGTGTGTCTGTGTGTGTGTGTGTGATGCGTGTGCGGCGCGGGCCCCAGGAGCTGAAGGAGGATAACCGGGTCCTGCAGGAGACCAAGGAGGTGCTGGAGGACCAGGTGTCGGGCTGGAGGGCGCGCTCCGACAAACTGCACCAGCTGGAGAAGCACAGCCTGCTGCTGAGCGCCCGCGTGCACGAGCTGGAGCAGGTACGCAACGCGCACAACATGTAACGCACAACATGTACACAACACGTATCACACAGCCTGCTGCTGAGCGCCCGCGTGCACGAGCCGGAGCAGGTACGCAACGCGCACAACATGTAACGCACAACAAGTACACAACACATATCACACAGCCTGCTGCTGAGCGCCCGTGTGCACGAGCTGGAGCAGGTACGCAACGCGCACAACATGTACACAACATGTGTCACGCAACCTGCACGCAACACGTATCAGACAACATGTGCACAACATGTATCACGTACACAACCCGCACGCAACACGTATCACACAACCTGCACACAACATGTATCAATCACGCAACACGTATCACACAACCTGCACGCACACGTATCAGACACACAACATGTATCAGACACGCAACACGTATCACACAACCTGCATGCACACGTATCACACAACCTGCACACAACATGTATCAGACACTCAACACGTATCACACAACCTGCACGTGTCACACAGTAATGACGTATCAGACACACAACATGTATCACTCCCAAGGGGCGTGTCCTGCTGACTACAGGACTGGATGGAGACTCACTGAGTCCCCCTGGAGTCTTGTTCAGGTGTACCTCAGTGTGTAGATACCTCAGGGCTGATCCGGGTGTGTGTGTCTGTGTGTAGGTGTACCTCAGGGCTGATCAGGGTGTGTGTCTGTGTGTAGATACCTCAGGGCTGATCAGGGTGTGTGTGTCTGTGTGTAGATACCTCAGGGCTGATCAGGGTGTGTGTGTCTGTGTGTAGGTGTACCACAGGGCTGATCAGGGTGTGTGTGTCTGTGTGTAGGTGTACCTCAGGGCTGATCAGGGTGTGTGTGTCTGTGTGTAGGTGTACCTCAGGGCTGATCAGGGTGTGTGTGTCTGTGTGTAGGTGTACCTCAGGGCTGATCAGGGTGTGTGTGTCTGTGTGTAGATACCTCAGGGCTGATCAGGGTGTGTGTGTCTGTGTGTAGATACCTCAGGGCTGATCAGGGTGTGTGTGTCTGTGTGTAGGTGTACCTCAGGGCTGATCAGGGTGTGTGTGTCTGTGTGTAGATACCTCAGGGCTGATCCGGGTGTGTGTGTATGTGTAGGTGTACCTCAGGGCTGATCAGGGTGTGTGTCTGTGTGTAGATACCTCAGGGCTGATCCGGGTGTGTGTGTGTGTGTATGTGTAGGTGTACCTCAGGGCTGATCCGGGTGTGTGTGTGTGTGTGTGTGTAGATACCTCAGGGCTGATCCGGGTGTGTGTGTGTGTGTGTGTGTGTGTGTGTGTGTGTGTGCAGGAGAAGGAGGTGGAGCGCCGGCGGACGGAGGAGCTGCGGGCCGAGAACCTGTCGCTGGGCCTGGCCCAGAGGAGGAGCATGGAGGAGTCGCAGCTGCTGGGCTGGGAGCTGGAGCAGATCTCCAGGACCGCCGACAGCTCCCAGGGTAGGACGGCCAGGGAGGGGGACCCCGCCGGGCGAGGTGCCCCTGGGGGAGAGGGTCCGCTTGGGGGAGACCCCGCTGGGGGGAGGGTCTGACAGGTGAACACCTGTAGGCTCGTAGAGTATGAATTTGTAGATTATGGGAAAAAGTACACATCCGAAACCACATATGGCGGAATGTGGCTCAGGAGGTAGAGCGAGTTGGCTGGTAACCAGAAGGTCGCTAGTTCGATCCCCGGCTCCTCCTAGTGGAGTGTGGAGGTGTCCCTGAGCGAGACGCCCTCACCCTGACTGCTCCTGACGAGCTGGCTGTCGCCCTGCCTGGTTGACTCCGCCGTCGGTGTGTGAAAGGCAGTGTTGTAAAGCGCTTTGAGTGGCCACTGGTTAGAAAAGGACGGTACGAATGCAGCCCATTTACTCCGTGTGTCTGTCGTGTCTGTCTGGGGTTTGTGTGTCTGTCTTCTGTCTGGTGTCCGTCCGTCCGTCTGTCTGTCTGCAGGCCAGCAGTCCCTGAGCGAGGAGGTGCGGGAGCGGACGCAGTCGCGGCTCCTGAGGCTGGAGAAGGAGAACCAGCGGCTGCTGAGGACCATCGAGGACCTGAGGGCCTCCTCCGTCACCAGCAGCCCACTGCACAGCCGCTACCAGGACCAGGATCCAGACCAGGACCAGGACCAGGACCGAGACCTGGACCACCTCTCCACGGAGGCCTTCCATCCCTTCACCAAGCCGTCGGACCCCCTGGGGGGCCGGACCCGTCACCCTAAGCTGTACAACGGCGTGGCCCCCGAGGGCCCCCCCGGCGGCCCCGCCTTCCAGGGAGACCCGGAGTGCACCACGCTGGAGGAGGGGCCCAGCGAGGCGCTGCTCCTCACCGAGACGCTGGGCTCTGAGGACCAGGAGAAGGGGCAGCTGGACGAGGCGTGGGCGAGCAGCGAGAACATCAAGGACCTGGTGTCGGACGCCACGGACGCCACGGAGAGCCACGGTGGGCCGCCGCCCGGCCGGGCCGCCGACCCCGCCTCGGCCGCCCCTAGGGCTGTCGTAGCAGCGGCCGCCCCTAGGGCCGGCCGCTGCTACGACAGCGTGGTGGTGGCGGCGCTGACCGGACGCTCCTGCTACGCCACCAAGTACACGGAACGGCTGGAGGCCAAGTGCCGCGCGCTGGACACCGACAACCAGCGGCTGCAGGCCTCCCTGGACAACAGCGGTGGGTTCACGCTGCAGATGTTCACGCTGCAGATGTTCACACTGCAGATGTTCACGCTGCAGACGTTCACGCTGCAGATGGTTCCCGTCACGTTTTCTCCTTCCCGATAACCATTCCGATTCCTGAACTTGAGTATCGATGCCGATACCGAGTATATACACGGATACAGCATCTAGCTTCTAGCATCTAACAATTTTTGATTTCAGAACTAGATAATTTACATTTATAATCTGTAATTATAATAATACATTTGTGTTCTTGTAGTAAAGAGTGAGCATCCATGTTTTTTCCGACTTGGTAGCTCTAAAGCACGTAGGTCGGAGATGGCGCGTTCCCGGTATCGGTATTAGAACAACTCGATTTAAAAGTTGTTTTAGGGTTGGTTTTCCTTGGATGACTCAAATTGAATATGATCCCAACCAGTGTTTTCAAAACCATTACCCTACGGGTCAATAACTTCGCTCCAACTAAAAAAACGACAAAGCTTGCTCGATGACTTCCTGAGTGTGGTGTGTGTCCCCCCCCCCCCGCGCGCTGCCCCCCGCAGGCCGGAGGCTGCAGCGCCTGGAGGCGGAGGTGCTGGAGCTGGAGGCAGAGAGCCAGGGCCTGCAGGCGGCGCTGGAGGAGATGAGGCTGTCGTCGCGGCGCCTGGAGCAGCTGGAGGGGGAGAAGCAGAGCCTGGAGCAGGAGAGCGCCGGGCTGGAGCGGGACAAGCGGCGCCTGGAGAAGGAGAACCGCCGCCTCCGCCAGCAGGTAGCCGACCCAGAGAGGGGCGCCGAGGGCTGGGTCAGAGGAGAGCTTAGAGGGTGCAGTTGAGTTAGGATGGACTGGAGGTCTTCTTTCCCATTCTCTCCACTTAATGGTTAATAAATGGACTGCAGTTATACCGCACTTTTCGAACCAGTGGCCGCTTTTCGAACCAATACTGCCTCACATTCACACATTCATGCACACATTCACACACCGACTGAATGTGACCGGCGGAGTCAGCCACGCAGGGCGACAGCCAGCTGGTCAGGAGCAGTCTCGCAAGGAATGTTTTGATCTCCAAACTGTATATTAAATCTAGTAACATGTGATGTGTGGGTGCGTGAGTATCGCTGACACCACAACGGTTAGCTCAGAGCTTAGAGTGTGTTCGTTGTCCCCCCAGGCGGAGATCCAGGAGGCCAGCCTGGACGGCAGCAGCGCCCGCGTGGCCAGCCTGGAGAGGGAGACGCGGGGGCAGGTGAAGGAGCTGGAGGGGCTCCGGGAGACGGCGGAGAGGGTCCGGGGCCTGGAGAGAGACAACCGCGAGCTGGCCAAACAGGCGGCCATCGACAACCGCACCCTGGTCACCCTCAGAGAGGTGAGAGGAGGGGGGGGGGTGCACCTCGCTGGGGCTTTAAAATCACACACAACATGTATCAAACACGCGACACGTATCAAACACAACATGTATCTCACACACACAACATGTATCACACACAACACGTATCACACGCAACACGTATCACACAAGCAACACGTATCAAACACGCAACACATATCACATGAAACATGTATCAGATGCAAAATGTATCACACACAACATGTATCGCACACGCATC
>NC_140273.1:2546980-2549480 GCF_964030765.1 Micromesistius poutassou | reverse complement strand
CGTATGCCGACTCCTCCGGCTGCTCTGCCGGCGGAGCAGTCCACATACGACCGAGAGGAACAACAATGGAGCGTCGGAGAAATTATATGGACCCGAAGTGAACTGACAGCTGTCTGCTGAAACATCGCTTTCTCCTCCATGTCGCGTTTCAATCTGGACTTCAGAGAGTCAAAGCAAAGTTAATTTCCCCCAATTCCTTTTCCCATGGGCGAGATAAACCCGACTAGGAGTCTTTACTTGTTGTGGAAGTACCAGAGAGTCTGAGAACCCGACGCAGTCTGTAAGATTCATAATATCAGAGAATACCCCCGTCAGTTCGGCTGCGGCGCAATGAATTAATAAAGATCGTAGTTATTTTACAACCTCGTTGATGAGAAACATTTAGGAAAACATGGACTTTTAATTCAGCCTTGGGTTAAATCGAAGAGTAGTGTGTACTGAATGCACGTTGATGATGATACACTCCTTATAGGGGGTAACTACATTGGCACGACACCGGCTTCCTCCATCTTCTGCGCCAGCTTTTTAAATAAATCGCCGACCCAAAGTTAGTTGACAGCTGTCTACTGAAAACATCTTTCTCCTGCCGGAGCAGCCCCTCCGCAGCCCGTCCGTATACGGCATTCCCCGCCGTGGCGCAATGAATGAATAAAGATCGTAAACACGTCGGGAGAAAAAAACATTTATTTTGACAGATGTGCCCGAAGTTACTGCTTTACAACCTCGTTGATGACCCACATTTAGAAAAACATGTACTTTTAATTCAGCCTTGGGTGAAATCGAAGCTTAGTGTCTGTGTCCTTCCACCTTTAATGAATGCATGCCATGCGCACTCCCGCGGCCGGGACAATTCTTATAGGGGGTAACTACATTCACCGGCTTCCTCCATCTTCTGCACCACCTTTTTAAATAAATCGCCGTTTCTCGTTATCCCTTATCCGACGGCGACGGCAACAACAACAAGACTATCGTCTCCTTCTACTTCCGGCTCACGGCCCCGGGAAAAGGTCTCGAGCATGCGCAGAACGCAAATCAACGCATAAGCCAATTCGATTGGCTACATGCACGCTTAGCTCGACTATGAATCGCATTATCTAGGGGTCTTAACTCTATGAGTTAAGACCATGAGTCTATGTCTATAGTCTAAGACTATGAGTAAGCCAATTTGATTCGAGTATAGCTCGACTAAGGTGTATACATGCATCTTAGTAATCCAATCATAGTTGGACTAAGCCAATAAATCGACTTTCTTGAGTGTCATGTAAACGCACTGAGTGTCTCTGTCTCTGTCTCTGTCTCTCTCTCTCTCTCTCTCTGTCTCTCTCTCTCTCTCCGTCCCTCTCACTCTCTCTCTTTCTCTCTCCCTCTCTGTCTCTCTCTCTCTCTCTTTCTCTCTCTCTCTCTGTCTTTCTGTCTGTCTCTCTCTTTCTCTCTCTCTCTCTCTCTCTCTCTCTCTCTCTCTCTCTCTCTCTCTCTCTCTCTCACCAGACCCTGTTCAAAGAGGGTACAAACACAGGTGACACAGCTCCAAAACACTAATCACAGTTCTGCTCCTCTGATGTACAAAGGCACCGGTGGTGGACTAAACCAGTAAAGCCAGTCCACAGTCCACCGCCAGGATCTGGTACATAAAGAGAGCAGACCCCTAATCACCATGAGAAGGGTACATCTGTGGAAAGGATCTCTGCAAGAGAGAGAGAGACAGAGCTTATTTTAAAAGTCTATAGGTCTTTCTATATCACAGAAAACAAACTATTCGTAGAGCAAGCCAGCGATACAACGTATCCCTTAACAAGGGAGCAATAGATGGGTTGAAAAAAACAGCAAAGAAGTAAGTTAAAGTGTGTTAGCTGTCTCTCTCTCTCTCTCTCTCTCTCCCCCTATCTCTCTCTTTATCTCCATCTCTCTCTTTCTCTATCTGTCCCTCTCTTCTCTCTCTCCTCCTTCTCCTCCTCTCTCTCTCTCTCTCTCTCCTCCTTCTCCTCCTCTCTCTCTGTCTCTCTCTCTCTCTCCTCCTTCTCCTCCTCTCTCTCTCTCTCTCTCTCTCTCTCTCTCTCTCACACTCCCCCCCATTTCGCTCTCTCTAGGATTGATAACTGCATAACAATGCTAAATACCAACAATGGTTAAAGTAACCAAACTTTAACCAAGGTAACCTCGTAAACAACAGAACCAGCAAAGATTTTCCTCGGTGGAACATCAGGTATACAGAAGGCCTGGGTGTCCTATTTTGCAATTCAGTGAACTCAGCTGTAGTCAGCCAAAAGATTTGTCCCAAATGCACAAAACAATGCATTAAAGCTTCTGTTGGACAACACAGAAGAACCACCCACCACACTGCCACACCCTGCTCTAGAGTGAGAGAGGAAGGTACAAAGACCTAAAGACCCAGACGATGTCATCGACCAAAGTGTCACTACTGGGCAACTTTCCTCTGGTGCAGCAGAGTCTATTCTGAGCACCCAGAAAAGTGCCAGGGTGCCGTTGTGGGCATGCTCAG
>NC_140273.1:2312924-2546780 GCF_964030765.1 Micromesistius poutassou | reverse complement strand
GGACTCATCACAGACTCATCCACACTGAGATAGGACTCATCACACTGAGATAGGACTCATCACACTGAGATAGGACTCACCACACTGAGATAGGACTCCTGTTCTTATCTAATGTAAGTTCCAATCAACCCCTCAATTCTTCTCAATCTCTGCCCCCTTCTCTCTCTCTCTCTCTCTCTCCCCTCTCTCTTCCCCTCTCTCGCTCTCTCTCTCTCTCTGTCTCTCTCTCCCCTCCTCTCTCTCTCTCTCTCTCCCCCCCTCTCTCTCTCTCTCTCCCTCTCTCCCCCTCTCTCTCCCTCCCTCTCTCCCTCTCTCCCCCCCCTCTCTCTCTCTCCCCCCCTCTCCCTCTCTCTCTCTCTCTCTCTCTCTCTCTCTCTCCCCCCCCTCTCTCTCTCTCTCCCCCCCCTCTCCTCTCTCTCTCTCTCCCTCTCTCCCCCCCCCCCCTCTCTCTCTCCCCCCCCCCTCTCTCGCCCCCCTCTCTCTCTCTCTCCCCCCCCTCTCTCGCCCCCTCTCTCTCTCTCTCCCCCCCTCTCTCGCCCCAGGCGTGGCAACTGGATCACCCTGAAGATGAAGAAGCTCATCAAGTCCCGGAGCCGCGAGCGGGGGGGCAGCGAGGGCTCCCTGGGGCCCGTCACGCCCCCCGCCACCCGGCTCCTGCGAGGGCCTGGACGACGCCCACCTCCGCCTCCACCACGGCCCGCCGGACGGGGGCTCCACGGGGGGGTCCGACGGCTCGGGGGGGTCCCCGTCCGCCACGCCCCGCCCGTCCGCCGAGACGCTCTCCCCGCAGCGCAGCATCAGTGAGTACGAGCGCGTCGGAGGGGCGGCCGGGGGCGGGGCGGAGGCTAGGCCCCGCCCCCTCCTGGCCCCCGCTGCCACGAGGCGGTCGGGTTCCTGGAGGAGGAAGGTTCTGGAGATGGCAGGGTTCTGCGGGCCCCTCGCTGGGTCCACCCCCCACGCTCAGGGAGACGGGGGCCCGGCGGGCCGCCCCCCCCGCCCCCCCCCCAGAGGAATAAACCTGTAGCACCGTAGCGAGGTGTGGGCGTCGCTGTTCATTACGTGTGTAACGCATCCCACACACACACACACACACACACAGGCTGTGTTGTGTGTCGTATTGTTGTCGTTGTGAGTGCAAACGACTTTCGTTGAAGCGATCCACACGTGACGAGCTTTCAGTGTCAATTCAATTCAACTTTAATCGTGCAGCCCTTAATCACAGGTACAGTCTCAACGGGCCTGAGCAGACCGTGTGTTTATGACCCCCCGACCCGTGCCCCCCAGAGGGCAAGAAAAAACTCCCTAAATTTGCAAGGAAGAAATCTAGAGCCTAGGGTGCCATACGTACGCACACACATACGTACATACATTTACATTTACACATACCCACGGCGGAGTCAGCCACGCAGGGCGACTGCCAGCGGGTCAGGAGCAGTCAGGGTGAGGGCGTCTCACTCAGGGACACCTCGACACTCAGCTAGGAGGAGCCGGGGATCGAACTAGCAACTTTCAGGTTACCAGTCAACCCGCTCTACCTCCTGAGCCACTGTCGCCCCATACAGGCAAATAAAAATAGAGATGGAAAGAAATGGCTTTCCTCATTTCTACACTCATTTTTTTATGAGTTTAGGCTGTACTCATCACACTGGATAGGACTCATTACATAGTCATTAAAACTCATATTTTATGAGTTAAGCGCTAACCTCGCGTTTCTTGGGATTAGCGTGAACCTGGCGTTCTACGCTTTGCTGAAAGCTCATCGTGTGTCGATTGCTCGACATCCCCGGTTGTGTTCTCCCTGTACTGTGTGTGTGTGTGTCTGTGTGTGTGTGTCTGTGTTAATGTGTGTTCTCTCTCTCATTCCCCCACCTTGTTACTCTCATTCCCTCCATTCCCACTCTCCTCTGTCTGTCTGGCCTTCCTGCTTGTTTCTCTTCCTGCATTGGGCTGAGCTCTCTCTGTGTCTCCCCCCTCTCGTCTCTCTCTCTAACTCCCCCCTCTCATCTCTCTCTGTGTCTCCCCCCTCTCGTCTCTGTCTGTCTCCCCCCTCTCATCTCTCTCTGTCTCCCCCCTCTCGTCTCCCTCTCTATCTCCCCCCTCTCATCTCTCTCTGTGTCTCCCCCCTCTCGTCTCTCTCTCTATCTCCCCCCTCTCATCTCTCTGTGTCTCCCCCCTCTCACCTCTCTCTCTATCTCCCCCCTCTCATCTCTCTGTGTCTCCCCCCTCTCATCTCTCTCTGTGTGTCTCCCCCCTCTCGTCTCTCTCTCTAACTCCCCCCTCTCATCTCTCTGTGTCTCCCCCCTCTCACCTCTCTCTCTGTGTCTCCCCCCTCTCATCTCTCTCTGTGTCTCCCCCCTCTCATCTCTCTCTGTGTCTCCCCACTCTCGTCTCTCTCTGTGTCTCCCCCCTCTCATCTCTCTCTGTGTCTCCCCCCTCTCGTCTCTCTCTCTGTCTCCCCCCTTTCACCCCCCCCCCCCCCCCCCCCCCCCCTTGGTGTTATAAGCGGCCGCCCTGAAACTGTTTCCCCGTATGAGGAACCGACTGAAGGACCGAGACAAAGTCAAGTCTCTGCTGCGCCGCTCCATGTGTAAGGAACGGTTTCCCTTTATGTCGCTAACTCTCTGACCATCTGGAGCTAACTCTCTGACCGCCTGGAGCTAACTCTCTGACCGCCTGAAGCTAACTCTCTGACCGCCTGAAGCTAACTCTCTGACCGCCTGGAGCTAATCTGTCGCTAACTCTCCGACTGTCTGGAGCTAATCTGTCGCTAACTCTCCGACTGTCTGGAGCTAATCTGTCGCTAACTCTCTCACTGTCTGGAGCTAACTCTCTGACTGTCTGAAGCTAATCTGTCGCTAACTCTCTGACTGTCTGAAGCTAACTCCCGGCGCTCTCACCGTGTGAGGGGGGAGATCAGAGTTCAAAGTGTGTAGTTGAGTGGTGTTCATAATTTACAATTCACAATCCCCTGGTAGTTGGCTGGTAGTAGGCTACAATAACAGCCAACACATTAGCATCACCTTCACGACTTGCTTTGAAACATAAAGCACTCATCCTGTTTTAAAATGTACACACTGGTGTTTCCAGCCTTCGTGTTCCTCATTCCCGTCTGACATCACCTCAAATGAAATCCTGCAGAACAGTGCGTTACCCGCTTAAGAAGAACCAAAAACCACGTAGAAATCGTATCAAGTGCCTTTGTGCCTCCTCAGTTGCACCTGTGTCCAGTTAATCAATCCAAACCTAAAGCCAGTTTCCAGTGTGACCAAAGTCATTAGTTCATACCCGCCTGCATTCTCAACAACACTCACCCAGACATCTACGTTATCTTTATGCCTCATCCATTCATCCATTCACCCGTTCATCCGTTCATCCCAGCCCTGGATGGCCTGGCTGGCCCCGCTGAAGGGCCCAGGGAGGAGGGCCACTGGAGGGGCTCCTTGGAGCTGTTTGAGGGGCCCCAGGCTGAGGAGGAGGAGGAGGAGGAAGAGGAGGAGGAGGAGGAGGAGGAGGAGGAGGAGGACAGCAAGATGGACATTTTGACCTCTTCCCTTTCCTCCTCCGTCACGTCCTTGCTTCATCACCCTCATTACACCGTCACCACCACTACCACCACCCCGTCACCACCCGGTCATCATCTCCACCCAGCCGACACGGCTGTCCCAGATATCTCTAAACTTTGGCTCACAGGTATAGGCACTAGAGGCATTCCCATTCATTCCCTCTTGTTTTTGTTAGCTTGCTTTTAGCTAACATAGCTAACATTATAGCTAATATTACGAGCTGTACTCAGTGACCAGAGAAGCTTTATTATTTTTTGCATTGAGTGTTAAACAGAGTAACAATACAGCATATTGTCAGTTGAGCCAGACATTCATATGTATATTTATAGGTTGCGTTCTCATCTAGTCTTCTTCTCCACAGATAAAGATTCGGTCGATAGCGCGTCTGGTTTTGAGGACCATGAAGACCTGCAGCACGGTAAAGCCCCCTCGAGTTTGTTCCCTTTGCATGCAGATGGATGTTTATATATATATATATATATATATCCCGGGAATTGGGAGCTAATCCATCAAATCCTAAACATGGCCTTGATTTAAAATCGTCTATGCTCGTTGTTCAAAGCCGACGTCAACGGCTGAGAAACGTTAGACTCTGCTGCCCTCTGGTGGTGGCAAGAAACGTTAGACTCTCCTGCCCTCTGGTGGTAGCTCGGCAAAGGAAGACGACGCTGGTTTAGCAGAAGTGCAGAGTCATACTGCAAACCCAGCTCCAGAGTCTCATGTTTAACCCTCCTGTTATGATCGTTCGTCATGAACAACCAAAATGTCCCCGATTCAACTTGTTTAAATATCAAAAAATGGTTATGGTTATTAACCCCTCACAGATCATTGTTCAAATAGGGTAATACACTCGTTTTTATCAGAAAACCATGTTCAAACTTATTTTTATGTACTTTGGAAACATATTTTAGGACACTTTTTTTTGTTTTCCACTTCCATTTTTTTCATTGAACTTAAAAACGATTCGCCCGTCATGTTCAGGGTCAGTTCGACCGGTTCACTCAAACCAAATCCTTGGCTGGTGACGCCACCTGCAGCCTCGTGTCTATGCCTCACGACGTCTAGCTGTCGTCAGTGCCCGACGCCGCCCCTCCTCACACCCTGTTCTCCCTCCTGATTGGTCCCCCAGGACCGACCGGCTCGCCGAGCCGCGCCCACAGCGAGAGCAGCGGGGAGTTCAGCATGAGCCTGGACAACGAGCCCTGGTCCAACGGCAGCAGCCCGCTGCAGCCGCCGCTGTCCTGCCGCTCGCCCTGCGCCCACCCGCCCCCCAACGACACCTCCAGCCCCCGGCACACCCACCCCGCCGCCGTCGCCAACGGCTCGGTGCTCCTCCACGCGGACCCCCGGGACCCCCAGGTCCACTGCAGCCCCCCCGCGGTGCAGGTCAGAGACCCGGCCCCCCCGGACCTCTGGCCCATGAGGACCACCAAGACCATCAGGAGGGGCTCCAAGGCCAAGGCCGCCTCCCGCCGCGCCTCCGACTCGGGGGGCTCCTTCAAGCTGACCAAGGTCCTCAACGGGCTGAGCTCCAAGTCCAGCCCGGCCAAGGCGGAGCCCCCCGCCACCACCGCCACCACCACCGCCGCCGCCGCAGCCCACTCGGCGGCGGCGTGCTCCCCCATCACGGTGCTCTACGTCCAGGGGAAGTCCTCCTCCGTCTCCGGCTGCCTCAACTGCTTCTCCACGCCGCTGGGGAGGGAGGGCCGCCTGCGGGGGTTCCGCTGCCCCAAGGTCCTCCCGAGGGCCAGCAGCGTCATCTCCACCGCCGAGGGGTCGTCACGGCGATCCAGCATCCATAGCGCCTGCAGGGTGGCGGTCCAGGCGGCGCCGGAGCCCGCCCCCGCCCCAGCCCCCGCCCCCGGAGCGGCGGCCAATGAGAAGAACGCCCTGGAACTCAACCCGGGCACGCCGCCCAACCAGAGCCGAGAACCGGCCGCGGCGGTGGACCGCCCACATCCCGCGGAGCCCGACCCCACGCCGCCCCTCAAGCCGCCCCGGGACCCGGCGCTGGCGACGGGCCCCCCCCGGTCCCCCGTCCAGGAGAGCCTGTTCGGCTCCCCCTTCACCTTCAGCTCCGTCTTCTCCAACACCATCTTCAGCGAGGCGGCGGCGGCGCCGGCGGGAGGCGGCGACCCCCCCGGGCCGGAGGACGGCGGCGAGCGGAGGCAGAGCTCCTCCCCTCACCGTGATCCCAGCGTAGCGCCGGCCGACCAGACCCCTCCCCCCGCGGCGGACACTGAGAGGGGGGTGAGGGGGGAGACGGGGGAGACGCGGGGGGAGGTGAGGCCGGAGGGGGGCCCGCCGCCGCTGGGGGAGAAGGAGGCGACGGTGGGGTGAGACGTGGGCGTCTCGTGTTCCGGATCCTCCTGCAGAGACCCTCGCTCCAGATCACAGGGAACCAGGGAACCATTCCCTGCATTTTTTTGCAGTGAATATTCTGTGGATGTCAGATGCTACAGTTTGATGAACTATGATGAGCTTTCTCTCTGCTCACTCCTTCCCTCTTTGCGTTTCTCTTTTGGGATTATGTTAAAGGATATGTACGATATTTATTCATTCTTGGTATTATCTTACTTGTGTTGCACTTATTTATTGAATGACAGCTCACCCCCTGGTCACTTTGACTTAATGATTTGGTTCCTTCTTTGTCCCATGGTGTCATATTTGTACACATGTATGACCCTACAACAGTTTCTTCTGCTGCGCCTCACTCCCTCCATTCACCCTCTCATAGTATGTGGATAGTGTCCATGTGTCAGATATCCCTGTCTTCTCCTACCGGTGTGGACGTATGGGAGGTACGAGGAGGCATATTTCTGTTATTTTCCTGATGTTAAATAAGATGTTTATCAGATGTTTATCAATTGCATAAGTTGTTCCCAAAAACCATTAAAGGGTGAATTCCTATATTTCCTATATTTTCATTGGTCTCATGGTTTCATTGGTTGAGTACCCTGACAAAGAAATACATATTTTGATAAACACAATGAATGAAACTAGAAGCGTGGGCATGTGTTCTGGCAGTGAGAACATGAAATGATTAAACAGATATGGAAAATGCAGTGACTATGTGGATAATTTAATGATTATGCCAGTGCTTTGTGTATTGATAGGGCAAATAGCTACTTAGCCTTTGCTAAAAAAAAAGGGTTGGGTTAAAAATGGCATACAATTTAATTGAATATAATGTAATGTTTAATGTATGTTTATAGTAAACACACATTACTACTTTACTTTGAGTGCCCCGTGCAGTACCACAGATCACCACCCGGGGGTGCTGCTGGCATCATTTTCCAGAACGACGTCAACGGAAGTGATCGTTTGTCTCACTCGTCGACTCTTGCTCTGTTGCAAAACACACACACTCCTCGACTTCGAGAAGCACACTGTTCCCCTGAACTGGAGTGGCTCTGCCGAGCTCGGCGACTGATCCTAGGGTACCAGAAGATGCTGAACGCCCCGGCTGCAGAGCGGAACAAGGACCCCATCCTGGCGGTGCTGCGGGGCTGCGTGGACCCCCGGGGGCCCCTGCAGGCCCTGGAGATCTCGTCCGGCACCGGGCAGCACGTCGCCCACTTCGCCCGGGCCCTGCCCCACATCACCTGGCAGCCGTCCGAGTTCGACCATCAGTCGTTGGCCAGGTGAGAGTCAGGCAGCGCGTGCATGTGGCTCAGTAGGTAGAGCGGGGTTGTAACTAGAAGGTTGCTTGTTCGATCCCCGGCTCCTCGGAGTGTCGAGGTGTCCCTGAGCGAGACGCCTCACCCTGACTGCTCCTGACGAGCTGTGTGTCGCCCTGCGTGGCTGACACCGCCATTGGTGTGTGAATGTGTGCATGAATGGGTGAATGTGTGCGTGAATGTGAGGCAGTGTTGTAAAGCGCTTTGAGTGGCCACTGGTTAGAGAAGCGCTGTATAGATGCAGTCCGTAACCAGTGTGTTGTTGGTTGGTTGTGTTGTTCAGTATAGAAGCGTACAGGACCCACTACCAGCTGGACGGGGTCAAAGCGCCCATCCACCTGGACGCCTCCGCACCGTATGACACTTGGGGCTCGGGGTCCATCCAGGCCGAGAGCCTCGACCTGGTGGTCAACATCAACATGATCCACATCTCCCCCATAGCGTGTACCGAGGTAACAAATATCTGTATTAGTGTGTTACATTTACATTTAGGGCGTTTTATCATATAAGTGACTTATAATAACACAATAAGTCAATTTGTCAGAAGAAAGAGAAACAACAATATATCTCTGTGGGTACAGTAAGGATGTTCATAGAACCAAGTGCCAAGCATTAACCATCACTAGGTTAACCCATTCCCTGTGTACAACAAATATAGCTAGGATAAGATGCTACCCTATGCTAAGTACTATTTTTAAGTGCAAGGACGTACAACATACAATAAGTGCTTACATTAAGTGTATATGTGTACATGATTGATAAGTATATGATTACCGTACCGTGTGTTCCTCGTATAATAACAGCATCATGTGTCTCTAGGGTTTATTCAAAGGGGCAGGTCACATTCTAAAGCCCCAAGGAATTCTGCTGACCTATGGGGTAAGTCCAGTGGTCCTGCGACGTATGTTATGGCCATCAGGACATGCTGCCACCCATCACCATAACCTTCCCTTTTCTTCTGTCTAGCCATATGCTGTGAACGGTCAGATCACCCCCGAGAGCAATGTGAACTTTGACCTCAGTCTCAGACAGAGGTAGGCCTACCTCAAATCTACGTTTTTTTTATTAATGCAGATATTTGGGTTGTATGGGATGCTTTAGTCATTATGTCAAACGACAAAGACAAATATTAATCCAACAATGATAACTAGAGATGTTCCGATACCATTTTTTCCTTCCCGATTCTGATTCCTGAACTTGAGTATCGGCCGATACCGAGGATAGAACGATACAGCATTTGCATCATAACTAGTGACAGCACTTCTATTTTATTCTCTATTCTTGTAGTGAAGAATCCATGTTTTTCCGACTTGGTAGCTTGAACGCACGTAGGTCTGAGATGACGCGTTTACCATTCCAACTTTCCACTTACCACCGAACGAACGCAGCATAACACCGTAGTGTTTGTGATGTTCTCTACCTGGGTAGTAAATGAGTCATGTGATGGTATCGGAACGGTGCACAGACTTGCGTACTCGCCGATACCCGATACTGCATTTTAGGCAGTATCGGAGGAATTACTGGTATCGGAACAACTCTAATGATAACAATGTTCTGATAATACTGTAATAATATCAAAGCCTAACAAATAATGGAGGTTATAACATAATCAGATGTCTGGATGTCCGCCCTGAACATGAGCTCATGTGTTCCAGGAACGCAGAGTGGGGTCTGAGAGACATCGCTCTGCTCAGCTCCATGGCCCAGCGGAGCGGTTTGTTCCTGGAGAAAGTGGTGAGCAGCTCGCTTTCAACGCATGTTGGAATTTAGAAAAACAAATGCATTCGGCGGCATTGTGGCTCAGGAGGTGGAGCGGGTCGGCTGCTGGAAACCAGAAGGTCGCTAGTTCGATCCCCGGCTCCTCCTAGCGGAGTGTTGAGGTGTCCCTGAGCAAGACGCCTCACCCTGATGAGCTGGATGTCGCCCTGAATGTGAATGTGTGCATGAATGGGTGAATGTGAGGCAGTGTTGTGAAGCGCTTTGCGTGGCCACTGGTTAGAAAAGCGCAGTATAATTGCAGTCCATTTACCATTGATATGACCACGATTGATAACATGTCGGGAACTGGCACTTGGAAGTTATTAAAGGTGTCCTTTTGTTTCTTTGTGTTTTTGACCCCAGGTGGACATGCCGGCCAACAACAAATGTCTTCTGTTCAGGAAGGAGAGTTTGGTGTAGGAGACCTGAGGAGGGTCGTCTGCTGGAGGGTTTAAAACGCGTTTCCAGTGACAGTCGGCCGTCTGTTCTCTGGCCGTCCGTCCTCAACCACACGCATCGCCAAGTTATTCCACTTCACATTATATTGAATGAGAATCATTCTGTATGAAGATATTAATTCATTATGAAGCTGGTTATAACCAGACTGTAGCTGGTTCTAACCAGCTAGTACAGACTGGTTAGAACCAGCTACAGACTGGTTAGAACAGGATACAGACTGGTTAGAACTGGCTACAGACTGGTTAGAACCACACTGTAGCTGGTTCTAACCAGCTAGTACAGACTGGTTAGAACCAGCTACAGACTGGTTAGAACAGGATACAGACTGGTAATAACCGACTACAGACTGGTTAGAACCAGCTACAGACTGGTTTAAACCAGCTACAGACTGGTGATAACTGGCTGGTAATAACCAGCTACAGACTGGTAATAACCAGCTACAGACTGGTTAGAACCAGCTACAGACTGGTGATAACTGGCTACAGACTGGTGATAACTGGCTACAGACTGGTAATAACTGGCTACAGACTGGTAATAACCAGCTACAGACTGGTTAGAACCAGCTACAGACTGGTTTGAACCAGCTACAGACTGGTTAGAACCGGCTACAGACTGATGAGCACAAAATCACTCAACGAGTAAACTATCACTACTCAATGTCATTACTTTTGCCATTTCAGTTTTATGCTTATTCACATATTGTTTTGCTAATTGTTTCAATATTTATTTTTACAAGATCACTAAAGCTAAGGGCTTTTTTTTCTTTTGTTTTTCCAAAGTACCGTGTCTCAATATGTTTTAAGTGTTATTCTGTGTATAGCACAGAGAGAAAATTGAACCTTTTCTGAAAGCCTGTTGAAATAAAATCCTTAATGCCTAATGCCTAAATCCTATATTTATTTGGGTTGTATGGAATGCTTTGGCAATTATGTCAAACAATGAAGACGAATATTAATCCTTACTAAAATATTAATCAGTCATTATAGACCGGTATTAACCAGCTACAGACCGTTTTTTAACCAGCTACAGACTGGTTATAACCAGCTAGTACAGCTTGGTAAGAACCAGCTACAGAGCGGTAGCAATCAGCTACAGACTGTTTTTAACCAGCTACAGACTGGTTAGAACCAGCTACAGACTGGTTAGAACCAGCTACAGACTGGTTAGAACCAGCTACAGACCGGTTAGAACCGGGTAGTACAGACTGGTAAGATCCAGCTAGTACAGACTGGTTAGAACCAGTTACAGACTGCTCAGAACCATCTACAGACTGGTTGATGGCTGACTATGCACATGAAGGGAACAACGGCGTTGTGTGGATAGTTGTGTATCACTTGTTGCGGCCGTGGCCGTACCCACCAGAGGCTTTGCTCTGTCGCCCCCTCCTGGGCGAGACAAGCCCTCGTTTCCCCGGCTCCACACCTGTTGGACGTGCACACCTGCCACCCATCTCTGGTCGTCATCATCCTGCCTTACTTACACCCTGGTTAACCCTAACCCTGGTTCTTCACCCACTCATCGCCAGGTCGTTGTCCCAACCACGGTGGATCACCAACCCCTACCTGCCTGACCCCCACCCTGAGTGCTCATCTACCTGCCCCCCCCTCCCCCCTTGAGGTACTAAGTTGACTCCCAATACTGGATTTCGTTGTTATATTGTTTATAGTGTGCTTATCTCACTCATCATGCCCTGGCTGAATCAACCGTTGACAATCAAGCATTTGGTGTACATGTCGAAAAGTTGGTCAAAGTCTGATCTGTGGCCCAATGATGTTATAAAAGGATTTGCTATTGATAATAAAACTGATCATATTACTGACGTGGATTGATAGCAGGTGTGTCAGTCCCTCGGAGAGCTCAGTGTGTGATCTCCGTCGAGATCATAGGAAGCAGATTGAAGAGGGATGCTTTTTGGTCACTCGCTTTTGCTTATAAACTTGGATATCAGGTAAAATGGCGGAGGAAACCACTGGTTTAAAGAGTTTCCTGACTTGCCAAGTATGTCGTGAGATTTTCAAAGAACCCGTGTCTCTGGGCTGTCACCACAACTTCTGTCACGGCTGTCTTCAAAGCTTCTGGGAGCATGCTAAAAACAAAAACTGTCCTACTTGTATGAGAAAATCCTCAAAGGAAAATCTCTTCATTAATTTTGGACTACAGGAAGCAGCCAACGACTATGCTGGAAGACGGAGAGCTGATCCCCCCGAGTCTAGAGAAGTGTGTAGAACACACACACAGGACCTAAAATGGTGTGAGGATGAGCAGAGAGTTGTGTGTCTTGTCTGTGAGGATGTCCATGGTCGCACACTGGTTCCTCTAGAAGATGAGGTCCGTAATGTCATGGTGCTGCTGAAACCTCAATTACCGTCTCTGAGGAGGAGAAGGAATTCATACGAAGAGATTAATGACAAATATGAAAACATGGG
Organism: Micromesistius poutassou; assembly: GCF_964030765.1. Taxonomy (NCBI): domain Eukaryota; kingdom Metazoa; phylum Chordata; class Actinopteri; order Gadiformes; family Gadidae; genus Micromesistius; species Micromesistius poutassou. The sequence continues at coordinate 2,534,894 of NC_140273.1, read as the reverse complement.
AAAATACTGCAAGAAACAACTGGGGGAGACAAAGAAACAGGTCATGGGAGAGTTTGAACATCTTCATCAGCTTCTACATCAAGAGGAGAAGGACAGAATGGCAGCCCTGAAGGAGGAAGGGAGACAGAAAAGGGAGACAATCATCCTGGAGCAGAAGAACGTTCAAGCACAGATCTCCACTCTCTCAGAGGTAATCTCCGCTGTGGAACAGGATCTGCCGCTGAAAGACAATGCAGCGTTTCTCACCATCCCCAGGGACCTCTGGTCAGGGTCTGGTCCAAAGCTGCTTCCTGGAGTTCTGGTAGACGTGGCCAAACACATGGGAAACCTGTCCTTCAGAGTGTGGGAGAAGATGAGGGAGAAAATCAAGTTCACACCTGTTATCCTCGATCCAAACACGGCATCAAACCGTGTTTTTATCTCAGAGGATCTGACCAGTGCGAGACATAAGACCGGACAGCGGCAGGATCAACCTGACAACCCAGAAAGGTTCATGGTGCATTCTAATGTTCTGGGTTCAGAGGGTTTCACCTCAGGGATACACAGCTGGGAGGTGGAGGTAGGAGACCATCCCCACTGGCTGATAGGGGTCACTAAAGAGACGTCGGACAGGAAAGACGGGGTTTATGCATCGCCAGATAATGGGTTCTGGTGTTTATTCCATCACAAGAATGGGTACAGTAATGGTTCAGATCAAACACTGGATTTGGAGAGGAATCCAGAGAGAATCAGAGTCCTGCTCGACTGTGGGAAAGGGGAGGTGTCCTTCTACGACCCTGAAGGAAATGTTCACATCTTATCTCATAGAATCACATTTTCTGAGAAGATCTTCCCATTCTTTAGTGTTTGGCCAGCAGGTGAAGCTCAAACCGTAGATCTGAAGGTGTGTGGTGCTAAAAGTGATGGGAATGTTGTGAGAGAAGAACTGAACACAGTTTAGCTGTGAGATATTGTAGAGTCATTCACAGCACAGAAGGATTAATGTTTAATGAGGACAGCCAATATACTGTAATAAAAGAGCCTTATCTGTATCTTTAAGAAGGAAAGGTTAGTCAAAGTCTGCATGTTATATTATCCAATCTGCAGTCTGTCTGCAATAAATGACTTGACAAGGAAAGGGTCAGTCTTATAGTACCAACAAAATAGACATAATAAAAAAATCTAAAAGGTGCAGGTAAAATATATTACAAGAGACGATAAAGTGAGTGGGGTAAAGGTAGTCAGTTCATTGTTCACCAGTATGGTAGCCTTGGGTGGCCAGAAACGACATGCCCAGGGGTCAGGGGTCATTAAGGGATAACGTTTTAATAATGACTGCCAAGCTGTCGTCTTTTTCAATCTGTATAAAGCATTGATTATTGTTAACAGAATACAACTTGTTGTATTCTGACACAAAAAAAAGACTGAATATCGAATTAAATGTAAAATAAACGATTATAACAATAGAAGACATTTAAAATGTTTATTATATCATCTGTATTGCATGATGTATAATGTAGTTTTCTTACTGTTGGGAAAATATCTGTATGCTGAATATAATTCTACAAATTATTGTTCAAGTTTTGTCTGCCTAAACAATTAAGGTTTACAAAATGACAGTGACTGTTTATGAATTGCTTGCTCTGCTTGAGTATTACTGCAATAGAAACATTAAAGTTGATTTTGTTGATTTTGTTTGTAGTGTGATTACTGGGACTACTGGGATGGACTGGGAAGGAAGGAGACTACTGGGATGGACTGGGAAGGGAAGGAGGGATCGTTGTTGAAGTCAAGACTGGCAGAGCTCCAGTTAAACTAATTTACAAATATTATTCTTGGTCTTATATACCACTGACATACATCGCCAAATGACCATAGGGCACATCATGTTTGGTTCTTAAATTGAAGCCTACAAGTGGGACCAATGTTATGTTTTTGAATCATTCCTTTCAATACATTTTAAAAGAATACCACCTTATATTTTGTAAAAGGGTACATGTTTATTTTCAAAATATTCAATTGAATACATTGAACAGCAAAATGAACATAAGACAGTGCTTGAAAGAGAACAGAGAGCAACATGCTTAACAATAAATCATAACGTTGTTCACAGTACAAAAAATGAGCATGAACACACTGATGTACCTCAGGTATACAATAGAAAAAAGATCTTTCTAAACACATTATTTGAAATATATATATAATTGATCCTCACTAGCAGAGTGAATTTCGTTTCATTCAATAAATGAGCATGTTCATTTTCCCAATACTATAATAGAATTCACACATTGCTATATTGAGCTTTTGGTTATTCACAAATACTTGAATGTAGAAAAAAGGCACCAGTATCAAAGTACTTCTTTAATATAAAACGAGCGACATCTAGAACCAAGCTGTTCAGTGAGCCATCGTTTTTTTAACATTGTTTTCACGTATTCGTAATATTCTCCATTATGTGCTCCATCATTAAACACCCCGCTGCTTAGCTGCCTAGTAGTGTAGCCACTCCCACGCCACTCATTCTGTGGCCCACCAGGTTAGTAAACGGACCAATGGACTGCATTTATACAGCGCCTTTCTAACCAGTGGCCACGCTTTACAATATGGCCTAACATTCACCCATTCATTCACACATTCACACACCGACGGCGGAGTCAGCCACGCAGGGCGACAGCCAGCTGGTCAGGAGCAGTGAGGGTGAGGTGTTTCGCTCAGGGATAAAGGAAGGAAGGAGGGACCCTACTGGGATGGACTGGGAAGGAGGGAGACTACTGGGATGGACTAGGAAGGAGGGAGACTACTGGGATGGACTGGGAAGGAGGGAGACTACTGGGATGGACTGGGAAGGAGGGAGACTACTGGGATGGACTGGGAAGGAGGGAGACTACTAGTCAGGATGAGGCGCCTCGCTCAGGGACACCTCGACACTCGGAGGAGCCGGGGATCGAACTAGCAACCTTCCGGTGACCAGCCAACCCGCTCTACCTCCCGAGCCACATGCCTCCCACGGAGTTCGCTGGCGTGCGGCGCCCCCCACAGCCCGTCCGCCCCGTGTCTCCCCGGGGGCTAGTCCTGTGGGTGCGCCGGCCCCTCGCAGGTCTTCCTGCTGACCGCCTCCCGGACCTTCCTGAGCCGGCGCTCCGAGACGCTCCTGACGTAGCTGTCGGGCTGGATGACGGCCATGCCGTCCTGCACCACGCCCATCACCAGCCAGGGGCTCCCCTCCGCCGCCGCCGCCGTCATGTTGGGGCACGGGCAGCTCCAGTCCACCCGGGCCACCGTCACCTCCAGGTGCCGGGTGTTGAAGAAGCTCAGGCCCATCTTGTCGTCGCGCAGCACCTCCTCCAGGCTGAAGCGGGCGATGCCCGAGTCCAGGTCCTGGATAAGCTCCGACAGCCGGCCCACGATGGCGAAGTCGCTCCGGCACAGGCTGGCCACCAGCTTCCCCCGGACACGGCACGGCCGGCACGGCCGCTGCCTCGCCTGCGGGCAGCGGGCCTCGCATTCCTTCCTGCTCCGGAAGTTGTTGGCGTTGCCGTGGCAGCCGCCGTAGGCGAAGGCCTGGCAGCGCTTGGCCGGAGGGTTCCACGCCCAGCGCGCCTCCCAGCTCTTGCACGGCCCCTGCACGGCGGCCAGGGCGCAGGTCCCCGCCCCCTCGCGCAGGCAGGACGCGCGGCACTCGTCGTACGTCTCGAAGCGGTTCCTGCTGTCCTCGCAGCCGCTGTTGCTGAACGCCACGCAGGCGCCGCCACCGCCGGCGCCACCGCCGCCGCCGGCGTCGTAGTACCAGTCCACGTGGCGCTCGGCGCTGCACACCCGCAGGTCCACCGCCGCCAGGCAGTCGGCCGGCGAGAAGGGCGGGCCCATGGGCAGCTCCGGGTCCTCGCCGAAGTCGTGCTCCGCCCTGCGGACGACGGACAGCGGGTAGTCGGCCCGCAGCGCCCCGGCCGCGTTGCGCGCCACGCAGGTGTACACCCCCGTGTCCCACACCTGCGCGTTGTAGACCACCAGCTGGCCGATGTTGGTGATCACCACGTTGCCGTACATGCGGTCGGGCCGCATCACCAGACGGCCGCGCCGCTCGCTCTGCTTCTCCCAGGTGACCTCGGGCTTGGGGACGCCCAGGGCGTCGCAGTGGAAGCTGACCGTGCCCCCCACGTACGTGGACTGCGGGGTGGGGTTGGAGAAGAGGGTGGGGGGCAGGGCGTCCGCCAGGGAGGCGGTGGGCGTGGGGGGGGCCGTGGGGTCCCGGCGCGGCGGGCCGGTGGGCGGTCCGGCCAGGTAGAAGCGGCAGGCCACCTCGGTGAGGGTGGCGCCTCGGACGCAGGCCTCGGCGTCCATGTAGCAGCGGTTGAAGTAGGTGAGGCCGTCGGAGGCGCAGGTGAAGCCGGGCTCTTTCTCGCAGCGGTCCCGGCACTTGCAGACGGGCTGGCCCTCCCAGAGGTCGCAGGTCGCCCCCTGCTGGCTGCAGAGGAACCCGCTGCAGGTGGCGGCGCTGCCTTCGCCGTCCGCCCCGTCCGGCGCCTCGGGCTGGGGAGGGGGGCCGTCGGAGAAGCGGGCCGCCACGCAGCTGCTCAGACCGCAGACGTTGGTGCAGCACTTCTCAAAGTCAGCGCAGTCCTGCGTACAAAAAGCAAACGGTAAAGTCTAGGTGCACGAGAAGAGTTTTATGGATATCTTGAGACGGAGCTGTGAGATAATTCAAATATATAGTGACGCAGTGAGGACAACTGAATGCCTGGACTCTCCTTATAGTAACCAGCCAGCACCCCATTACAGATTTAAATTTTGCCTGTATGTATGTATGTATGTATGTGTGTATGTATGTGTGTATGTGTGTGTGTGTGTGTGTGTGTGTGTGTGTGTGTGTGTGTGTGTGTGTGTGTGTGTGTGTGTGTGTGTGTGTGTGTGTGTGTCTATGTATGTCAATGATGGCCCCCATTGCACTCCTGATCATCCCTGGAAGGAGGGATACCCCACTCTGCGTTCCTCCTCAAGATTCCTTCCTTGCCAATGAAGCTTATTTTATTTACGATTTATGTGGAGTGGAGTGAGGTTTATGAGTGGAGTGAGATCAGTGAGATCCTTCAGGTAGATAGTCACCTCATCGACGTTGCATTCTCTCTCACAGGTGCTCTGCGCGTCCACCCACAGATTGCCATTGAGCTTGTTGGGACAGACCCCCTGGTGTTCAGCCGTGGGCCCTGCGACACTTGCTGCACTTTCGACGAACGCGTTAAACGACAGCATGAAGAAAAGAGGAAACCAAACGCCTCCAGAAGCACTGGAAACGTTTGCGCCAGGGACGTTTCGCAGTGCGTAATGGCCAGTCGTACATCGCCTCCTCCGGACGCGAGCCAAATTGGACATTGTTCAGTCCTTTTGCACGATTCAGCCCCGAAACAGTTCCATAACTCCTCCTAACGTTAGGAGACCTTCTTCAAAGGCCATTCGACCGTCTCTACATAACCCAATACTCCATGGAATAACGATCGATTGATTACGGATTGGTTTGGCAAAAACAGAAAACATAATCATAAAGCCAGCGTCTGTTGAAGTCGTGTCCCAGACGAGCAGTATGGGCCGAGGCGACACAATGAGAGAAGAAAGGGGCAGCATCGTCTCTCTGGGGGGCTCAGAGAGAGGGGTGGAGAGGGCAGCCCCCCCTGCGCCCCCCAGGGTCTGAACCTTTAGGAAGGAGTCCCCTGCGGCCAGCAACTGGACAAACATTGTAAAAACAGAAGGAGGAACTTCAAAGAAATTGTGCGGACCAGGTTAGCAATCTGTCCCCACGATTGGGCGATTCTGGAGACAAATAAAATGTTGTCCTCAGACAGCATTTATGGAGCGTCTATAAACGTGCCAATAAATCCTATCCCACTTTCTTTAAGACATGCGTATGGTTGATACTGTTTTAAATTATATGACTAAATATGGCCTAGTCCTTATTTCTATTGAGCTGAAAGTTTATATTCTTCCTGGGCAGAGGGGGGGGGGGTCGCCATGACGCGCAGTTTACGCAGGGGGCGGGACCCATCCCGTGTTAAATAGTAAAATAAAGTGTTGTTTACGCCTGTCTAGTCTAGACTTTAGGCACATCCTGTCATCCCTCCTTTACCACACAGAGCTCACACGGGACGTCCCGCCAACAGGTGGGGACACGTAACCCGATTCATCTGCTCACTGTCCTGTTGTCGCGAGGTTATGAGAAGCAACTCTCGGTTTCTTTTCAGTGGAAATGACCCCTTGACCTTTGGATGACTTTTGACCTCACGGCATTCAAACGTCCCGGTGAACCTCAACTGGCCAATGGGACATCAGCCCCTAATTAATTCAAATTCACCCCCCACTCACCGGGAGATACCGACCAGCCTGGCCCAACAATGAGGCAACCAGTTCCCACACATTGACTTGAAATGTCAATGTTTTATTTATGTTTTATTGAGGTCACTTTGTTACAACAGAGCCAGTACTTTTTGGTCAGTTCCGTGTGCAATAGTGCATCTCAAAATTCACCCAAAACAGGCCTATTAATAATAATAATGCTGATCTCATGGGAATGTCTTCATTTGATATCTATATGCCATGGAATTAGACGTTATGCAATTTATGATAGGATAGTTTCTTTGCATGCCCCGACAAGACAGCAAACTGAAAATGATATACAGCCAAACACACAGCCCTGTTGCCGTGGGAACATTGGTTTATGTGTCTCATTTCACTTTTCATTAAAACTACACTAAAGTGTGGGTGTCCTGTTTCAGCTCCAAGTCAACACTATGAGATATTAATAAAAGTGTCCCTCAAAATCAACAGAAGACATTTAAGATAAGCTATGTATAGGGCAATGTTCATCCATCTGTTTGGACAGGTTAGAATAAAGTATAACTTACCACTGCAGAGTCCACCCTGAAGCAAAGAACATAGCAATTATTGACTTTGTGAAATAAACTACTAATGTTTGGAGAATCTCTCAGTCTCTCTAGAACTTGACTGGGGACCCTGAATTGTGCATCTTTATATTTCATCCCTTTATTTTTATTGCTATATTGATTGTAACTAATACAAAATAAAGATAGTTTTCATATTTCTTAAAGGAAAAGTACAGAGGATCAGGGCTACATTTGATATTTAAAGTCAGAATTAGGGTTAGGGTTAGGCAGGTTAACCCAGACTTTAAACTTAGAACTCAAAAAAAAAATCAAATATGGCCCTAATCCTCTTCTGTAGCAAAGAACACTAATGACACACCCTCACCCCTGGTGTCCCTTCGCCGGGGAGTCGAGGAGGATGCTGGGGAACGCTCCAACCACAGGGGGCAGTGGGCAGACTGTGTTAAACCCTGGACTTCTATTCCCGTTTCCTCAGAACTATGGCCTTGTTTTAGTAGCAGCGACAGAATGGCATCGATTAGTGTTGACGGCTCACAGCCAATTTAAAGCAGACTACTTCAGGCCTCCTGTTGTGTGGAGCAACATGTTTTACTCCGACTGGCTCATTATACTACAAAGGGGTGCAATTGTTAAGTTATTTTGATCCAAAAGGTGTTAACATGCCTTTCATGAATTTCTGTAAATCCAACCCAGTCTGATGGGCAAGTCTTAAATCCCTGAGGATTTAAGACTTGCCCCAACTCTGACAGCTTTTAAAACAAGACTGATGACTTTTGTTTGCTTTAGCTTTCTGCTAAACCTTAAATCTACAATGCTTCTATCTATTTAGTTATTTTATTACTAACTTTGCCTTTATTTTCTCACTGCTTTTTTTAAACTTTGCCTTTCTAAAATGCTTTTTTTTTTAACTTTGCCTTTATTTTCTATTTTACTTTTTTCCCTTATCTTTCATTTTATTGTATGACAATGTTTATATTTGAAGCACTGCCTTGTGTATGAGTCTGCCTTGTGTATGAAAAGTGCTATATAAATAAAGTTACCTTGCCTAAAGTACAATTGATAAAGGCGTATAGACACAAAATGAACACTTTCACAAAAGGCTTTTTTTTAATTAACTTTCCTTTATAAGAAATGCAAATGTATTTTTGTGACCCTGTATATAAAACAGACTTCCAACCTTAGGAAGGCCGAGATAAAGATTCAGTTTATGAAAGTTGGACAGTTAAAAATGACCATGTCAAAAATATTTCTAAAAATCAAATTTCCAATCCGACTTAAAATTAACAAAGAAAAACATTGAAGACATAATAAGGGAAAAGTTGGACATTTCTGAAAAACGTTTTTTTAAGTATCCTAGACATGGAAAGCTGGGCCTGTGCATTACGATCAAGTAAAGACCTACGGAAGTCCACATCGATCAATCCAACCAATTAGCCGCAGTATAGCACTGAGACCCAGAAGTCCCCTGTGAGGACAATGGTGAACCTCAACCCGTCTGTGGGCTGAATGGTAAACAGGGACTGGTGACCAGTGACCCGTCTGTGGGCTGAATGGTAAACAGGTACTGGTGACCAGTGACCCGTCTGTGAGGAGGTACTGGTGACCAGTGACCCATCTGTGATTGGTCGATAACAGGGGTCGGTTTGACATGTATTAAAAGGGGTGATGTCATGCCACCATCACCCCTTTAACCAATAGGAATGACCGGAAGCACCTGAAGAGGTAAATAAAAGGCATCAAACTAATTCTGCCTGGAGTCCCCAGGCTGGAGTTAGCATAAATAACACGTAAATAACGTCGAACGATTAAAAAAGAAAAAAGTTAACGACACAAAAACATTCAAAAACACAGAATTCCCCAAATGTCAACAACACGTGACCGGTTGTCGACAACAACCAAACTCATCCATACAATCATCATGTGATCACAAAGCCCCTCCCCCGACAAGGTCCATCCATCGGAGGGCTGAGGGGCGACGCTCCGACTCGCCTCTCAGTTCCACCAAAACCAGTAACCTCCACTGGGATTCTGAGAGGACCGGAAGGAGCAGGGAACTCCTAAGATGGCCCCCGTTCTGTAGAAAAACTCTAACCAATCCGTTCCACGTCAGCGGCTAATCAAAGACCGAAAACCCACCGCAGTACTCCCAACGCAGGCTCCGATTGGCTCTCCTTGCAGTGTTGCCAGATTGGACCCTAACCCTAACCCATTCTGGCAACCCTGGCTGCAGCAAGCGCCCCTATCCCCCCCCCCACCCCGGTGAAAATACAACTCCCCCGTCCCGCTTGGGGGGGGGGTCGCCAACTACTCCTAGGATATCTTGCAGTTCCCCTTAGAGGAGGAGGACGAGGAGGCGGAGGAGGAGGAGGTGGTGGTCTTGGGGGGGCTCTGCGGGGGCTTGAAGGACTTGGAGCGCTTCAGGCTGTTGCCCTTGCTGCCGCCGCCGCCGCCGCCGGCCGCCGCCTGGCTGGCGGTAACGGAGTAGGAGCGGCCGTGCATCATGACGGCGTTCATGCCGTTGGCCATGGAGAAGGAGCGCAGGTGGGACTTGATGGCGACGGGCAGCGGCAGCTTGTCGATGAGGTGGACCGGAGTACAGGAGACGATGGAGCGACAGCACAGGTCCTGGAGGCTGAAGACTTGGGGGGAGCGGGGGGGGGCATAGGGGACACAGGGGAGGGGGGGGGACACAGGGGAGAATCGATTCATTTGCTCCAAATATCGGTATACATCTATTTAATGATTTTTTTTTTGCATTTTCCTGTCGAGTTTGACAGGAAGTATGGTCCAAAATATAGATATTTAAATTAATAAAATAAATATTGATATTTAAATTAATAAAATAAAGTCACTGAAAAACTCAGTTTGGACTGTGAATAAAGACAGAAGTTCAGCCCTTTTCACGGTCATTTAGTATTCATCGTTAGACATACATCGGTATGTATCGTGAGGATTGTCTAACAATATATCGATAATCGCTGCATGATATTATCGGTATCACGGTATCACGGTACCCTGTGATTCCCCCCCCCCCCCCGCAGACGTAACAATAAAACGAGGGTATCGTTATAACCGTCAGCAGATCCTCACAGCCGCCTCACCTCGGTTGGGCCTCCAGAACTTCTCCATGCCGTGTCTCATCAGCACGATCCTGGACAGCTCCGTGAACGACTCGATGACGTTGAAGTTGCACAGCGGGCTGACCTCGAAGAAGGTCATGCTGTTCTTTTCGGCGTAGGCGCGGGCCTGCTCCGTGGGCACCTGCCGCTTGAAAGCCAGGTGGAGCCGGTTCCCCACCAGGATCTTGGGCACGCCCGGAGCGTGCTGGGCGGCGGGACGAGGAGAGGAAGGTTTGAGGAGAAACTGGAGTCTGGGATCTCCAGCACAGACACAGTGCCGGAACAGAAAGCCCTGTACTGGGATGTTGTGATTCCCATACCAAATACTGGTTCAGAGTTCACCTGGACGCTTCATACCACCGCCCCCGATACCCCTCTTATGCACTTATTGTATGTTGTACGTCCTTGCACTTGCAAAAAGTACTTGGTGTAGCGTCTTCTCCTAGCTATCTCTGTTGTATACGGGGAATGAGTTAACCAAGCGTGTGTGTGTGTGTGTGTGTGTGTGTGTGTGTGTGTGTGTGTGTGTGTGTGTGTGTGTGTGTGTGTGTGTGTGTGTGTGTGTGTGTGTGTGTTCAAGATAGCGCCCATTGCACTCCTGATAATCTCTGGAAGGAGGGATCCCCCGCTCTGTGTTCCTTCTCTAGATTTCTTCCTTGCTAATGAGTGGTTATTTTTCTTGCCCTCTGGGGGGCTTTGGGGGGGAGGGGGGGGGGGTAAATCCCTGGACCTGTGATTAAGGGATATACTAAAAACATTGAATCAGGACCAGAGTGTGGGTTTACCTCATCGATCTCTCTGATCCAGCGATCGATACCATCAAACGACCAGCCGTTAGTGATGTCATACACCAACAGGATGCCCTGAGGAACAAAGGGATATCTGAATGTTAACATCCTCAGAACCCCATTCTGACCCATGTTCACTAGGCTGGTGGTGAGGGGAGCTCCTACCTGTGCACCACGGGAATACGACCTGAAGATGGTGCAGAACCTGCCTTGCCCAGAGGTATCCCTGTCAGGACAGTCACACGTTAACACAGGGGTTCTTCATCATTAGTCAGTGCCGTGTCTAAGTGAGCGGCATGCGGCTCAGGAGGGAGAGCGGGTTGGCTGGTAACCGGAAGGTTGCTGGTTCGATCCCCGGCTCCTCCTAGCTGAGTGTCGAGGTGTCCCTGAGCGAGACGCCCTCACCCTGACTGCTCCTGATGAGCTGGCTGTCGCCCTGCGTGGCTGACTCCGCCGTTGGTCCGTGAATGTGTGCATGAATGGGTGATTGTGAGGCGATATTGTAAAGAGCTTTGAGTGGCCACTGGTAAGAAATGCAGTCCATTCATCACCATGTAAGTGCTTTAATATTCTTACCAGAGCTCTAACTTCACTCTCCTCCCATCCAGTAGGATGGTGGTGGTTTTGTAGTCGATACCTAATGAGAAATGAGAATAATGACAAAGGGCTCCAACACAAATCACACACACACACACATCTCAGCCTGATGGACACACACACCACACATCAAATCACACACACACAGACACCACACGCACACACAGACACCACACACACACGCACACACACAGACAGACCTCCGCCTGATGAATACAAAATACACACACATCAAATTACACACACACACACACACACACACACACACACACACACACACACACACACACACACACACACACACACACACACACACACACCTCACCGCTGGTGTAGGCGTAAGGGGACTCGGCCGAGCCGTCCTGCAGGCTGTCCAGGATCTCCCCCTTCCCCACGTCGCTGTCTCCGACCAGCAGGAACTTGAGCAGGTAGTCGTAGCTCTTGACCGGGCTGCCCTGGGTCCCCGTCATCCCAGAGCCCCTGGCCCCGCTGCCGGGTGCTAACCAGACACCGCTAGGCTGGAGCTAGCCGACCCGGAGTTAGCTGTGGCTAGCCGAGCCGGAGCTAGCTGTGGCTGGCCGAGCCGGAGCTAGCCGTTAGCAGTACAGTCCGGACGTCTCCCCGCTCCTACCGAACACAAACATCTCGATCCACGTCCCCTCAGCACTGATCCACTAACTGGGCTATACTTGACTAGGTTACGGCTAGTTAAAACGCGGTCTACGAGTCAAAAGAACAGTTGTGTTATCTGCATTATGAGCTATTCTGCCCACAGAAAGAATAAGAATTAAACCCTGATCTCGGCTGTTTCCGCTCTCCGGCGGATGTTGTGTTGTTGTTGTTGTTGTTGTTCTGCGGGAGACGGACGGGAGGAAAAACCCGACGACGGAAACAATTTAGAAATAGGCGATCATCATTTCGTTTTTTATTATTTTATGTATGAGTTCTGTATGAAAATAAACATTTTAAAATATAGAAATGTTTTTTTGAGGTGGAGGTTATGCTTTTTTATTTTTACTCGCGCATGCGTGCATATGCAATGAAATTTGTTACATCCCATTTTTTATACAACCTACTTTTTGTATACTCGCGCATTCGTGCACATGCAATCAAATTAGTTAAATTCCATTTTTTTTACGCCCCTTTTTTTCTCCACGCATGCGTGCACATGCACTTGGCTTGACATCCCATTGGCTAGTCTTAATTAGGATTACCTGCAGCTGTGGCAATTAGCCTCCATTCCCACCGTATAAATAACAGGTGACAAGTTTGTTATTTTTGTAAGCTGGGACTAGTGTTATCATTAAACTATTGCATAGTGCGCAATGGCGATGCTAGTGCCTGGTATCCTTTTCTTCTTCTGTTGCTTTGCTTCAGGTTATACCATCAACAGCAATGTCTCTAAGCTGTACGGGGATCACATACAGGGATCCAGAGCTATCGTCGAGGAGACGGCCCAGCTGAGCCCAAGGAGTTCCAGTGGTTTCGGACCTCTCCCTGACTTCCTGCGTGTCCCAGTCGTTCGGGACTTCAAGGACTTCTTCTCCCCTGGGGGTCCTACCGGGCCGGTGCCGGACGAAGTAACGGGGATTCTGCGTGCGACTCCAGCGCCAGTCGTTCCGGACCCTGGGCTCCCCCTGTTGGGAGTCGTGTGCCTCGTGGACTCATTCTTTGTGAGGGTCTCTAGGAGCCTGTTCACCAGCAGGCATGCGTCGATATTCCTGAGGCTGGGATTATGTCGTGTGAACCGACGCAGTAGCAACTTTTACTACTTCTTCTACCGGCCAACAAGCAGTTGTGGCTTCATCCAGACGGTGAGTGGAGCGTTACCCTTTAGACGGGTACACGGTGTGTGGTTTATACCCGTCTAAATGGTGGGACCCGAGTCTGAACCACTGCCTTTATTCCAGGAAGAGCCGGACTTCGTGTCTGTCGCCATCAGTCTTCGCTACCGTCCTCCGGGTCCAGTCGTGTTCGAGCGTCCCTTCCATATCGACATACGGTGTCTATACCACAGGTCCGATGTTTTAATTTATTAATTATTTTTGCTTTCCTACATGGCAACAAGTGACTCAACTCATTCTTTTCAGCACTTGCTGAATTATTTATACATTTAAATGGACTGCATTTATACAGCGGTGTCAACCACGCAAGGTGGCAGCGACAGTTAAGAGTGAGGTGTCTCGCTCAGGGACCCCTCGACACTCAGCTAGGAGGAGCCGGCGATCGAACTTGTAAACTTCTGGTTACCAGCAAACCCTCTCTACCTTCTGAGCCACATGCCACCACAATTTACAAATGCTAAATGTGTGTCCGTCTACATGCATTGCATCTACGCAAAACAATTGTTTTGTCTGTATCCACTTTATATAGTGTGTTTTCTTCCCAGGATCCACCACGTCTACTCCGCTGGCATCCGCCCCATACTGCTGGGCGGCCCTGTCCCCGTAAGCCTGACCTCTGAAATAATAGCTCAGATCGTCCCTAGAGATGGTAGGTAGCCATTACAACTGGCCAAATGTTAACCTGGGTGATGTTTGTTATATTAAAAGAGAAGCCTAATATAGAGTTGTTGGTTAATCGACCAATGTCCTGGTGGTACTGATGCCAGTCTACTCGTTGACTTTAAAACCACCTTTTTTACCTTGTTTAGTAAGGCCATGTTAACTCCTGGCTCAACCGACGGTATCGTGTTGCCTAAACTCGAGATGGCCAGCAGGAACACAAACTCTTAAGAGTTGAAACACTTGTCATTTGGAGGAATCTCTTGCTACAGAGGTCTTCTCTTGCTTTGGGAAGGGTTGACTCTGCTTTTTCGCCTGCAGCTGAAGGCAACGAGCTGACCGGCACCCAGATCTTCACCCTGGGAGAACCAATTTTCTTCGAGGCCAGACTCGCTGGCCCTCAGGCCAGAGCCCCCGCCAGCCAAAGGCTGTATGTGAACAAGTGTTTCATATCCCCCTCCCAAGACCCCAATGCAGATCCCAAATACATAGTGATCGATAAACTGGGGTGAGGCTCGTCCTGTGAGAAGGTATTTTCTTGCTTGAATGGAACCAGACAAGTAATGCACTCATTCTTTTGACTTCAGCTGCATGCTTGCTGGCAGGATTACCAATCAGGCCAGGTTCCTGCCTTCAGTCTCAAGGAGCTCTCTGAGCTTCTCAGTCAGCGCCCCGATCTTCAGAGAGATGCTAGTTGGCCCGGGAACAGTCACGGTATAGCAGGAATAATTATGCACTTTTGGTCATCGTACCACTGCCACCTGAATAACCTTTATTCCATTCTCTAGCTCTACATGCACTGTGAGATCGTAACTGGGCCCCTGATTGCAACTGTCACCAGGAAATCCTGCAATCCTGTCTTTTAGTAAGTTGCTTTCATTCATGGTTTGCATCGTAGCTTTAGTGCTCTCGGCTGAATTGCGTTTCCCTAATTGAAATGGTGCCTAATTCCAGCGGGTGGAGAGAGCTTTATGACAGCAACGAGGTCTGCCGATGCTGTAGGCGTTCGCAGTCCTGTGGGCCTGATGTCAGAGGTGAGTTTATTCAGCTTTTCACTGGTGTAAATGTCCACCCGACTTTGTTTTATGCCTTTTGTATCAAACAGTTGACTGTAGTCTATTACATGCTACTGCAATTTCTCCTTAGTTTGGCTGGAGTTACTTTATTTTACTTGAAATGAAGATGCTATTGCTCATCCTCTAAACAATAATTTGCCTTAATGCACTTTTTTCAGCTTCAAACACCTTGTACGCCAGCAGTGCTCTGGTGGTCGATGCTGATCTGGAACCAACTACCAAGGCAGCGCCCATAGACGATGAAGAGTTCCTCAATTACTCAGAGTCAGACTTGGACTACTGAGTTCAGACTTTTTAATGAGCCTGCTGTTTTAATTGGGTTTCAATAAAATGATTGCCCTTGCAACAGACTTCAAATACAAAGTACATGACTTAATATTTTAAACATCCCAATTCATTTAGATATGGATTTTTAAACTATGCTTCCATGATTGAAATGATTGAAAGTCTTTTTTTTGAGACTTTGTAAAGGCATCTCCTGATCGTTGTGGTGTACAGGCGGTCACTGACCACCAGGGTGTGGAAAAGATTCATTCTCTGAGTGCCTCCTTAGAAGGCAATCTCAGAGTGGACCCGTAGGACGGTAGTTAGGTGAGTGCTGCATGCAGCGCTCAACTATTAAGTTGTATTTTCTACAAACTGGGACCTATCTCCTTCCTAAAATTTTCACCTAGAGACTCTTTCAATTCTAAAATGTTCAGGTTAGCTTGGTGTGCGCTTCTTTAACGATTTTTTTTAAATATGTTATACTTTTTAAGCTATTCTACTTTTAAAATACTATTTTTTTTACAATGGAAGACAGTAAGACACTACTTCAGACTTCGTAACTTGGTCAATATTTTATCGTTAACCATCTTTCAAAGGTTTAACAAGTTATCTTCAATAATCAAACAGAAATTCGATTACCTTTTATATTATACTTTTTTCAAAATCAGTTTAAGTTCCATATTTGCTTTTAGTTGGTCTTATTGATTTACGCTGAGGTCAGAGCGCGTGCAGGCAGTGTTGCCAGATTGGGAATTTTTGCTCGCTCAATTGGACTACTTTTTACGAAATTCAGGCAGTGTTGCCAGATTGGGCGATTTTCCCCCCACAATTGGACTACTTTTAATCACGTTAGGCTGGAAAATTAGCATTAGGAGAGTAGGCCTACATACAATTTCGGCTGATTTAAAAAAAAAAAAAAAAAACACTGGCGGGATTATTATTCTTTCTACAAACTTTTTCATTAATACACAGGATCAGATGTTATAATCCCTTGTGCCAAAATCCAAGGAAAACACATTCAGAAGCCCTTGCCCAAACTAACCTTACAAGCATGCTGGCCACTAAGCTACCAACCAATGGTGAAATTGGAATGCAATACATTTTACCTTTCAGATTTTTCAGCAGTGCAGGGCAACACATTTGACCTTTCAGGTTATTCAGTTCAATTCGTTTTACATTTCTGCATTTTTAGCAATGCTTTGCGCTTTTCAATCAGCTGTCACTTTATTTGTTTCCAACCATTTAGGTCTTCTTGAATGGTGCGCATGTTTACATTGTTTACTCCATTTAGACTTTTGAACTTTTGTTCAAATCCCTTCACTTGATTCAAGCCATTTAACATTTCTTTACGTCTTAAACTATGTGTCTTTATTAAAACATATTTTCAACCTCACTTTGCACTACAGCACTCACCGCATTTTCTGCAGGAAATGCATTTTCTAGTTTAGATTGACACACAAAGTCTTTAAAAGGGCGGCCATTGAGCATGCTTCCTTCACATTAGGAAACAGTCACTGACTAGATATCGCATTAGGCTTTTAAGCATGCATCAACAATGCTACCATCTTGCCGTGGGGTAACCACCCACATGAATGAATGAACATCGATGGGAGAGAGGTCCTTTCCCTGTCAAAATCACTCTAAATCGAATTATTTTAAGGCAATCTTCAAGCAGGTTGGTTTCTAACAGGTCAGACGTGTAATGACAGTAAAAAAAAGTATTTTTACTAGCATTACCACAAACACACATTTGACCTGACCCCGCTTGAAGATTGCCTTAAAATAAGGTGTTTTAGAGTGATTTTGACTGGGAAATGACCTCTGTCCCATCGACATTCATTCACGCGTTGACGCGTGAATGCTCATTGGCATTGGCGCATACGTTTCACTAAGCAGCGCAGCTCAGGCAATATCTAGTCAGTATATATATATCTATGGCCAATGAGTGTATGATGCAGCATTCGTTGACAAAGGCTCTTCTCCATTATCATGACTAGATCCCTAAGTCGGCCATTGATGTCTTTAGGGTGCCGCTGTGACTGGTCCGTGGACAAAAGCAGCTCCATCAGCAAATTTCTAAAATGTAAGTCTGTAAGCGCACTTCTTCCAGTCAGTTGCAGTCTTCTTCTGATGGAGGAAACATATAATGCCAAGAACCTGCCGGTGGCATGCGGCCTCAGGCAGCGTTCTGCACACGTTTCAAGAAATCGTGTTCGTAGTTGGTAAAATAAACCGTCCAGGAAATGTCTGAGATGTTGGTAGAACATGGAGTTGCTGTAAAATAGGCTGTGGTGTTGTGGATTTGAACCACAGGGTTGAGGGTAAAGTGGATCTTTCTCCCTGATCTGAATCAAACCACCACAGAATATCTGTCCTCCAAACTCATATTTATGCAATATCTGTGCCCGCACTTTTCTTATTGTACCTTTGAACCATTTACTAACCATAGCTTTGCAAAGAAACATGGTTTTCCTCCAGAGAAGACCGTAAACATCTGTGCTGTACTTTCTTGTCTGTTTCTCCACCTGTGGATGAAGCAGACATACCGTGGCTTACATATCAAAAGACTCACAGTGGCAGCCATTTTGGCTCTCCATCTTCTCCATGTTGATTTTTCCGCAGCCGCACATGGCATGTTCAGAAGTGTCCAGAGCCAGCACTGAAACCCGTATGGTTGTGGTGGAACAATCGGAACAACAAAGTCACAGCCACTGCCTGAAAAAAACAACGTCAGCGTTTTCTGCCCTTGTGGTCCTCATGACGTCTAACAGGTCGTGTGTCAAGCCTTCTAGAAAGGCCCCCGTTCTACACCTCGTAGTCTGGGACACTTTGACAAGCCTGGCGTGGAAACAATGCAGTGTGTTGCTCCCCGGAAGTGGAACCCGGCCAGATCGGCCTTCCACTGACGGTGATGTGCTGGACTGAATCCAATCTTCTGTAAACTGCTTGAAAGAATCAAGTTTCAAGTATTTCCTGAGGAAGTGGACCACAGAGACAGCTGAGAATATGTTCCATACCTATATACAAGGAGTAATCCATGTCCTGCTGCCTCTCCACCCAGTCCCCTCGTGCCTTGGCTCCCAGTCGTGCTCCTCTCCGTGCGTCAACCCTGCTCCCTCTGTGGCGTCGGCCGGGGAGGTCTGGTGGCGAGCATTGGCTTCGACCCAAAACTCCTGGACCGGGTTTGCATCTGGTTCAGCCATAACAGGGATCTTCCCGGATTCCTCAGACTCCACATGTTCCTTCTCGGCTTAGCCTTCTGAATAAACGCAGAGCAAGCGCTCAGAAGAGAGGTGAGTATTCGGGCGTTGGAGGACATGGCGGACTCGCCCGGTTCCTCGTGGTTCATTTCGAGGTTCCCTTGACACTGAGCTTTGGAGTCCTTTTGGGGAACCATGTTATTGAAGGGTGGTTGTGCGTGTGGTTTCCTGGCCTGCTTCAGGAAGCTCTCGTGATGGACCCTATGTGGACACATCAGCCCCGTCCTCAACACCAGGCTCCTCGCTTGGGTACAAGATCAGACCCAACGTCAGAACTACAACTCGGACCCTGCATCCTTAATGACGTCTGAAACATATCAGTCAGATAATTACTATGAGTTGACACTTTACTATGGCCACCCCCCCCCCCCCCCCCCCCCGGACGTCAGAGTGAATACTGAATAGTGAATACTTTAACTTACAACACATCCTATTCTTATGGTCAAAGATTTCTAAGTCTCTTACTGTATAGAACAGTATTTCTATACAGTAAGAGTGAATGGAGAGACTTGATTTACTGCAGTGCATATTGTAATGTTTTATTGAAAACATGTTTGATGCGACCATGTGAGAATGGAGTGGCTTGCTTGAATGTTTGAAATCATTACCAATACCTTTTCTATTCAGTTCAACTTTACATCAATGCTGTTGCCCATTAGTTCCATGTCATACCTACTTGTTTTCTGTCTTCAGTCAGGAAGTTCACACCTACCCTAAGAAACAGTTTCTCAGTTATAGTTAAAGTTCCTATTTTAGTCATAGATGTAGGACACACCTACCCCTTGCTAAGAAACCATTTCCCAGTTATCTCTTCCTATTTTAGTAGTAGATGTAGCTGACTATCGTGACCTGTTTCCTGTCTGCCAGCTGAGTAGAGTGATGGTGTAATTCTGTGTTTGCAATACATAACCAACTAACTTCCTGTTCTGAGAGATAATATTATACTAGTAAAACACTAAAATCACTGTCCACCTCTGGTCTTTGGCTGAATTATAAAATATACTGTGAGAGGAATGTTTAAGAATGTGTCAGGCCCTACAAAGTAAAAACTCAACAATGTGTCGCTAAAGGTTTGTTTTCATCATTAGCTCATGGTCTATTAACTGATAGGTCCAGCCTTTTCATTTTGATGGTAAATGGTAAAGACTGTGAGTAAATCACCATAAGCTTTTTACTAAACTCATGCTTAGGGGTGTGCCTGGATGCATCATACAAATCCTGGTTTACTGGTATGCCAACCAAGGTATGCAGGTGAAATGGGGAAACAGCCTATCCTCACCCTTCAGTGTAGGCAATGGGGTACGGCAGGGGGGGCTTCTGTCTCCAGCCCTGTTCATCCTATACATGGACAACCTGTCAAAGCAGTTGGGGAAGTGTAAGACAGGTTGTCTGATAGGGAACACTCTGTTAAACCAACTGATGTATGCAGACGATTTGGCTATTATGTCCCCCAGCACTGTTGGGTTCCAGCAGCTGTTGGATATATGCTCAGAGTATGGGGTTGAGTTTGACGTACAGTACAATGCAAAAAAGAGTGTTGTATTGATATGTAGGACCAAGGAAGATCAGAAGCTGCACTTTCCAATGTTTTACCTGTCAGGGCAATCCCTCTGTGTATCTAACTGTACGAAATATCTTGGGCACATCATCACTGACAAGATGGAAGATGATGCTGACATGTACAGGCAGAGACGAATGTTGTATATCCAAGCAAACATGTTAGTCAGGAAATTCCACTACTGTTCTGATGATGTGAAAGTAAACTTGTTTCGTTCTTACTGCACCCCTATGTATGCAGCCCCATTATGGGTCAGCTACAAAAAGGAGACCCTGCGCAAACTTCAGGTAGCATACAATGACTGTCTGAGGATACTACTGAAAAAGCCCAGGAGTAGCAGTGCTAGTAAGCTCTTTTGTGACTCAGGGCTAAGCACTTTACAGGCTCTCTTGAGGAACCTGATGTTTAAGTTTATGTCTCGACTTGATGAGTCACAAAACTGTATTATAATGATGCTCACAAGCCCCATGAATAAGAGTATGTTTGTATGTGTTTATGTATCTGTTGTTGTCTATTGGGTCTAGAGCCTGTAATAAAGTTTATATATATATATTATATATTTATTTTTGCCTGACATTCACCCATTCATGCACACACTGACGGCGGTGTCAGCCACGCAAGGAGACAGCCAGCTCGTCAGGAGCTAGGGTGAGGTGCCTTGCTCAGGGACACCTTGAGCCAGGGATGAACTAGCACCCGCTCTATCTCCTGAGCCACATGCCGCCCTATTGATGTGTGCAGTTGAGAGTCATAAAGAGTTTGTTAAGCACTACCGAACTTCGCATTTTTACCGAGTTACCCAACAAAGAACGAGCGCATAATGCACACAGACTGCTAACATTTGTTTGAGATTCACTCTCTTACACAAATCAAGACTAACCAAATTCCTCAGCCACAGGCCTCCGCATTTGAATGGCCTGAGCTCTTTTGCATGTCTGCTTGTCCACAGCTGAGCTTTAAACTTACTCCTCTTTTCCTTCCAATGAATGATTTATAACACTTTTATAAATACAATTATTCCTTGACTCTCTGTCAAAGTACAAGTTAGTAGTAAGTGACCTTATGATTCCAAGGCGTGGTTTTAAAGGGTTTCCTGGAGAAAGGTGAAGGCCAGCTGTGCAGGTGGGCGGGTCCTGTGCACAGGTGTTGTGGTCTGGCCAGGTGGAGACGCTCCCGGGGCCAGGACGCCATCCTACTCTTTAATCTACAGGACGGGAACGAACAAGCAACAAAAACAAGCGGCGACCTTCATCAGAGTGACCCAGTCCGTTTGTGGATCTATTGGATCAACTTTGGAATAAGAATATAAGGTAAGTCATTGTTTAATATTCTTTCTTTTTGCACTTTGTTGCAGTCCCTTTTGAAGGTGAACTCAGTGCTTATATTTTATTAATATAACAATAGTCCATATAAAGGGACCAATAAAAAGTGATAACATTATACTCATGTACTATTACTATCTAGTCATTTACCTTTCATCCAAAAGAGACTTACAGTTCAGTACATTTTAATAAATGTTGTTGAGGAGCACACCCACACACACACACACACACACACCACACACACACACACACTTTATACTGAGCTTACCCAGTAATGAAAAAAATGTTCTACTGTATAACTGTACTTCTGTATGTATTTATTTTTAAACTGTTGCATTGGGAAGTTTAAAATTAAACACCCCTAGTGGTGAAAAACATATTCTACTGTCCTTTCCCCCCCATAGCTCACCGACTCAAAGTTCACAGATCCGTCTGGACCCCCGACCGCTCAACAGTCTCCAACCATGGATAAGTTCAGAATGATGTTCCAGTTCCTCCAGTCCAACCAGGAGTCCTTCATGAACGGCATCTGCGGCATCATGGCCCTGGCCAGCGCGCAGATGTACTCGGCCTTCGAGTTCAGCTGCCCCTGCATGCCCGAGTACAACTACAACTACGGCATCGGCCTCCTCTGCATCCCGCCCATCTGGTTCTTCATGCTGGGCTTCGTGCTCAACAACAACGTTTCCATGCTCTCCGAGGAGTGGAAGCGGCCCACCGGCGAGCGAAACAAGGACCCCGCGGTGCTGCGCTACATGTTCTCGTCCATCACGCAGCGCTCGCTGATCGCGCCTGCCGTCTGGGTGTCGGTCACCCTCATGGACGGGAAGAGCTTCCTGTGCGCGTTCAGCATCGACCTGAACCTCGAGCAGTTTGGGAACACCACTGAGATCCAGGGTTTGTCCGAGTTGGAGAGGCTGAAGCTGCAGGCCAAGATCCCGTGCAAAGACTTGTTCGGCCAGACGGAGATCAGAGTGGCGGCGTCCCGGTACATCAAGTGTATCTCGCAGGTAGGTAGCTGTCACTCCAGGACCCCTTCCAGCTCTTTTGAATGAAGTCTTTCAATAGCACTTCGGTGGGCTGATGGATTTGAGCAAGCCATAACCCTCAACAATGAGGCTTCCCAGATTGTAATCATGTTTCAGTAAACAAGGTTTTGTGTCTGGACCTCAGCGCTTCCCTTTGACCCTGACCTTGTCCTCTGCACTCCGGTTAACGGGTGTTTGGGCGCTCCATGCATTAACAGGTGTTTGGGTGCTCCGTTAACGGGTGTTTGGGCGTGCCGGTTAACGGGTGTTTGGGCACTCCGGTTAACGGGTGTTTGGGCGCTCTGGTTAACGGGTGTTTGGGTGCTCCGGTTAACGGGGGTGTGTTGCAGGCGTGCGGCTGGCTGTTCCTGCTCATCATGACCTTTGTGGCCTTCATGATCCGTGCCATCCGGCCGTGCTTCACGCAGGCCGCCTTCCTGAAGACCAAGTACTGGTCCCACTACATCGACATCGAGCGCAAGATGTTCGACGAGATGTGCAAAGAGCACGCCAAGAGCTTCGCCAAGGTGTGCATCCACCAGTACTTCGAGAGTGTCAGCGGCGAGATGCAGCACTTCCACCACGACCGCGAGAACCTGGAGGGCGACGACGAGGCCAACAAGAGGATGAGCGACAACGAGAAGCTGATGGGCATCCGGGCGCAGGACGACATGAACAAGGTGCTGTGGAACTGGCACAGCTGCAAGCCCAAGCTGGCGCTGCGGAAGGACGCCCCCGACGGCGAGGACTGCGACTTTCTCCTCAAGAAGGAGGCTTACGACGTTCCAAACGGCGGTCCCAGCGGCGGTCCAAATGGCGGTCTCAATGGCAGCTCCAACGGCGGTTCAAATGGTGGTTTGAATGGTGGCGTTCCCAGTGGCCGTCCCAACGGATTCGCTAACGGACACGTGCCCGACGGCGGGAAGAAGGAGTGGGCGGTATATTACAGTCGAGTTTGATCGTTTCAAAGAAAAAAATCAAAAGAAATCGGTCGGAAACGTTCATAATCGAGCTTACTAGAAAATAAATAGGCATTGTGATAAATACCTCAGATACTGCCTTTTAGGTATCGGTGCGTAAGCAAGTCTATGCGCTGATCCGATACCATCACGTGACCAGCTCATTTACTACACAGGCAGAGGACATCACAATCAGTTTAGCTTAACTACAAGAATACAAATGTATCATTATAATTATAAATGTAAATGATCTAGTTCTGACTTTTTCTTTTTTGTCAATAGTAAGTGAACTGTCTGTTCATTCCTCTCATCATAAGTGTACCCTTCAATAAGAACAAGTGCTGTTAGTAGTTACAATGCTAGATGCTGTATCGGTATATACTCGGTATCGGTCGATACTCAAGTTCAGGAAAAAAAAGGAAAAAATGTTATCGGAACATCTCTAATTGTGATCATTATTCTTTACAATGTTTGTCACTTACATTTGCAACCTGCTATGAATATGTCTGTTGAAATATCCATTGAACAACTGAAGACCCACTAGGCCAACAGACTGATACAGATTGGACACAGATTCTGTGTCCAATATGAGCGAGCCTTCATAAAATCGTTCGTATTGTCCAATACTTCTACGTTGTGTTCTGTGGGTCTGCCCATCAGGGTATTGGCAGCCAGCCGGCCTTCTGAACCACTTAGTGCTGCTCGCTTTGCAGCCTTTCAGATGCAATCACTCATTTCCAAATGCACATAAAGTGCCCGCACAATATTTTGTACTTTTTATTGTAAGTGTGTGTAAACAATGTTTTTGGTGTTCATTATAAAGGCTCAACACATTCTGTCTACTTTTACATGAAAATGACATAAAGAAACATATTGATGGACAACTATCAAAAGTCATATGATTGACATGTTGAATTCAGATTTTCTTTGCAAAGCCTTATTTTTTGTGGCTCGCACATCAGAGGATTTTGAAGAGGGAATATCACTTCAATCTTAACAAACAAAGTCAGCTCACGACTTAATCCTCCTTTGTCGCAGATCTCCTCAGACAGACAGAATTAGCAAAGCAGACAAGAAACATCTGCTGTGTGCCTCAAAGATAACATGGGAATTCTCAAACAACCTAAATGGCCAATCAGTTGGCTGGGACTCATGTGGGAGTACAAGGAGTCAGAAGGGCCTTTTAGGAGATCCAAGTTCAAAGTAGCAGTCAGCTTGCTGCGGACAGGTAGGTTTTAAAGTGTGACTCTAGTAGTAGTGGGACTATCATTGCACTTGGCTAACAGGTTTTAGTTAGCCTTAAACAGTTTGGTGGAAGTCTCGGGGGGGGGGGACTTGGTATTTTAAGTAAGCTTCTTAAAAAGCCAGCAGGACAGTTTAAGTCCCAACCAAGCTAATAAGACCTGCTTTAAACTCTGTTGCCTGCAGAGACACTGACTCAATTCTAAATTAAAACGTGTTAAGACTCAATATTATTTTGAACTCCCTAGTGGCCTTTAAGTCAGTGATACAAAGGCCTACTCTCACTGTTATCTAACGATGAACAACACGCTGGATCACTGGATCTACTCTGAGGGTCAGGGGGGAAACTCAACCCGATACACACACACACATACAAAACACAAACACAACTCTGTCGGAGTCTACAAGTTTTGGTTTGTCCGCTTTTATGTCTCACCAAATGAGAAATAAGAATCATGAGAGATCAGAGAGATGATCTGAATAACAAACAGAAGTCGAATCTGAAGTTTGAAAACCCACATGACATGCGATATGAATGGGCCCCTACTACGGAACCAAAGCTTGTTCTAACCAGTTTTCACTTTTAGTGGAGGTGAGGAAGGTGAGGAAATAAATGTGCATGGACTTTTATTTATTCATACAGCGCTTTTAGGCCATAGCCACTCAAAGCGCTTTACAACACTGCCTCACATTCACCCATTCATGCACACATTCACACACTGCCGGCGGAGTCAGCCACGCAGGGCGACAGCCAGCTGGTCAGGAGCAGTCAGGGTGAGGGGCGTCTCGCTCAGGGACACCTCCACACTCCGCTAGGAGGAGGAGCCGGGGATCGAACTAGCAACCTTCCGGTGACCAGCCAACCCGCTGTACCTCCTGAGCTGTGTGAGGCACCCGGTGTTGAAGACTCCCTGATGACCCTCACGGCCCCTGATCGCCCCACGGGCTGGGGGTCACGGGCTGCTAGGCCAGGCTGACGTCATCATTAGAGGGGGAGATGAATGAAGACAGCATGGAGCCCCCGCCCCCCCCCCTCAAATAAACTCTACTCTAGCCCTTGCACCTCCTCCTCCTCCCACCCCCCCCCCCCCGTGAGGGATTAGTGGACGGCCGTTCCCCTCGACCAACCAGAGCTGGACCACAGCTGTTCTCCTCCCCTCAGTGGATTGGCAGCCTGAGCCATCGGTGTATTAATGTTATTGTGTGTGTGTGTGTGTGTGTGTGTGTGTGTGTGTGTGTGTGTGTGTGTGTGACAGGTTAGAAGCAGGATTTCTTCATAACGTTGTGGTTCTCTCTCCTTGTCTCTCCTCAGGGTGTGGTTCTCTCTCCTTGTCTCTCCTCAGGGTGTGAGTCTCTCTCCTTGTCTCTCCTCAGGGTGTGAGTCTCTCTCCTTGTCTCTCCTCAGGGTGTGAGTCTCTCTCCTTGTCTCTCCTCAGGGTGTGAGTCTCTCTCCTTGTCTCTCCTCAGGGTGTGAGTCTCTCTCCTTGTCTCTCCTCAGGGTGTGAGTCTCTCTCCTTGTCTCTCCTCAGGGTGTGAGTCTCTCTCCTTGTCTCTCCTCAGGGTGTGAGTCTCTCTCCTTGTCTCTCCTCAGGGTGTGAGTCTCTCTCCTTGTCTCTCCTCAGGGTGTGAGTCTCTCTCCACTCTCTCTCTCCGCAGCCTCGCAGGTCAATACTTTCTCACACTATTTTGGGAAACCAAAGTGAAAGTGTTGTCCCTGTTTTCTGTTTTGTTGAGGACATATTTCTAAAGCAGCTTCACCAGGAAGAGAATCATCACCACTCCCAGATAATCTGCTCTCTCTGTTTAACCCTGAGACACATTTGTTTCATTTTAGAGTGCTCTCTGTGAGTGTGTGGGTTTGTGCGCGCGCGCGTGTGTGTGTGTGTGTGTGTGTGTGTGTGTGTGTGTGTGTGTGTGTGTGTGTGTGTGTGTGTGTGTGTGTGTGTGTGTGTGTGCATTGTGTGTGTGTGTGTGTGTGTGTGTGTGTGTGTGAGGGAGGGAGGATCTCCCCTGTCCTCTTTACTGGGCTTTTGCTTTGTTTGTGTGTGTTGTTTGTGTGTGAGGGAAGCAGCCATACACATGTCACTGCCTGGACTTCCCTAGCACTATGCAGCAAAGTGACACACACACACACACACACACACACACACACACACACACACACACACAAGCACACGCACACAAACACAGACCCACACTCACACACGCATGAACACGCACAGACAAACACACACACACACACACACACACACACACACACACACACACACACACACACACACACACACACACACACACACACACGCACACTCACAAGACAGGCACGCAACCAGAATATTTGCAGACTCCTCATTGGCCAGTCGCTGGTTCTTTCCGCCGCGTTTCTCCGCACTGATTGGCGGAGAGGAACGGGGGAGGGAGGGAGAGCTGAGCGAGGGGAGAGTTGCGAGGCAAAACGACATCACGTCACATGAGCAGCGATCTGTTTACAAACCGATGAGGAGAGGAGGAGGAGGAGGAAAGAAGAGCCACAGGCAGCGTCCGAACACCATAATGGATCTGGTGAGGAAGAGGAGAGCCTGTCATGACAAAGCAGCTGGGAGACAGAAAGGCTGAACCCGATCCTCGCGGACATCCTGCAGACACACGGAGTCTTTGTCTGGGCTCTTCTGTCCACTGGAGGAGCAGATGGTTGGAGGGTTAGTGGGTTCCCCACTTCCTACATACGCACATTCTCGGAGCTGAGGAGACCCCTCCAGCAGAATATCAGACCCGCTCCTAGGACCTCCTGGACCCCGGGTTCATAACGCTTCTGTCTGGGTGTGAGGAGAGCTCGAGGAGCTCTGGGGAACAACAACCTGCCGCATTAGATTTGAGTCCGAACCCCGCTGGAAAACAGACCTGGGTCCGAATCCGCGTTACGCACTGTGAGTTCTGACGGAGGACGTCGCTCAGCCTGGTGTCGGAGACATAAGGAGGACGATGAGGCGTGTTGCCAAGGAGGGGTCTTCTCTGGAGTGAAGGTAAGCGCATCCCTGTTGTTGTTTTGTTTTTAAACGTGAACTTGATGCACCTCCCTGAAGACGACTCCTGAATGACAGCCGTCAATGACACACATGTCCTCCAGGGAACTGACAAGCCGTCGATTCACTCTGAACAACACGTCTCTCTCTCTCTCTCTCTCTCTCTCTCTTTCGCTCTCTCTCTCTCTCTCTCTCTCTCTCTCTCTCTCTCTCTCTCTCTCTCTCTCTCTCTCTCTCTTCCTCATGTGTGTTGACGTTCGCTGTGGTGACGTCATCCTTGTTGACATCCAGGAGCCACGCAAGGTCAACTCCGGTCCGACTCCCTCAGTCTCCAGATCTCTGGGGACGACTAATCCAGATCTGGGAATGCCCCCCCCCCCCCTTCAGGGATTTGTGAACTCTTCCCAAATCTTCCCAACATCTAAATGGTTCCTGGTTGGAGCAGCTAGCCGAGGTTCCAGACCTCGACCCTCCTCCCTGGCAGAGGCTCCAGATTATCTGGCCAGGGTCTGAATCTGCTGCACTGGGAATCAAATTTCATGCAACCAACCATTTCACTGGTGCAGCGGTGAGTGGATCTGGCCGCTGAACGCCCTGAACTCGCGCCATGCTCCTCATGTTAGTGTTTAACTCGTAGTCTCCTGATCGCCAGTCACTCCTTCAACAGTCAGTCGGTTGTTGGATACCCAGCCTGATGGTGTGTGTGTGTGTGTGTGTGTGTGTGTGTGTGTGTGTGTGTGTGTGTGTGTGTGTGTGTGTGTGTGTGTGTGTGTGTGTGTGTGTGTGTAAAAGCCTCCACATTATGGTTTCTAACCTGATGCTGTGTCGTCCCTCCATCCTTCAACAGTGGTGCGTTGTTCGACAGCCAGCATGCTGTCGGCCGTGATGTGTCTGAGGGGAATGTCAACAGGACGTAGATAGTCTGGGTTGGCTGGCAACCGGAAGGTTGCTGGTTCGATCCCCGGCTCCTCCTAGCTGAGTGTCGAGGTGTCCCTGAGCGAGACGCCCTCACCCTGACTGCTCCTGACCAGCTGGCTGTCGCCCTGCGTGGTCGACTCCGCGTGTCGGTGTGTGAATGTGTGTGAATGCAGTCCCACCATAGAGGCCTGTTGGTTGTTCCCTGAACCAGGGAACTATAGACTATGAACTATGGAACTATGGACTAGCAGTCAAACTCTGAATATAACAAATTCATGAATCTGTTCTTTAGTTCCTCCTCACTCTACCACACTCCAAGTGTCTTCTGGGATCATGTGTTTTAGTTTGAGTTCTGCATGTCTCCTCCTCCGTGGATAAGAAGCGTGGAGCCTCCCGGGTTCCCCCCCTCCCCCGGCCGTGGGCTTCTTATCTTCACTAGAGACGCTGATCGTCTACTCTAGAGAGGAAGGGTTAGGGGAGGAAGGAACGGATTCGGCTGTAGGGCCACTGAATGGGGCTTTAAAGGACTGGTCTGTTTAATAGTAACACACACACACACACACACACACACACACACACACACACACACACACACACACACACACACACACACACACACACACACACAGCCATCCACCTCCACAGAGCCTGTGTGACAGATGGCTGGGTTGAGGAGTAGAGCCGTCTGTCGTCCATGTTTGTCTAGTTCACAGCCCATTACCCCCCAGCCCCCCCATTACCCCCGGCCCCCCCATTACCCCCCCCCCCCCCCCCCCATTACCCCCCCTCAGCACTAGCGTAGCTCCGTGGCAAACGGCTCACAGCCGAACGCCGGCCAGCAGACCGACACCTTTGCTAAATATTTGCCTGTTTTTACGAAGCTCTGCAGTGACAGGAAGTCAGTCCTCTGTGCAGGAAGTCAGTCCTCTGTGCACAAAGATCTCTCTTTTACAACGGTTTTGTTTTCGACATCCGCCGTCGGTGTGTGACTGTGTCTCTGCGTTTCTCACTCCCCGTGTCTCACTCCCCTTGACTCTGTGTGGTAGTGTCTCACTCCCCCAGGCTGTCTGTGTGGTAGTGTCTCACTCCCTGTGTCTCACTCCCCCCAGGCTGTCTGTGCGGTAGTGTCTCACTCCGCCCTGTGTCTCACTCCCCCCAGGCTGTCTGGGTGGTCGTGTCTCACTCCCCCCAGGCTGTCTGTGTGGTAATGTCTCACTCTGGTGTCTCACTCCCCCAGGCTGTCTGTGTGGTAATGTCTCACTCCCCAGGCTGTCTGTGTGGTAGTGTCAGGATGACGTTGGAGCCCGTCTTCCCGTTGTACCACCTCCCCCTGTCTCACTCTCCCTGTCTCACTCCCCAGGCTGTCTGTGTGGTCGTGTCAGGATGACGTCGGAGCCCGTCTTCCCGTTGTACCACCTCCCCCTGTCTCACTCTCCCTGTCTCACTCCCCAGGCTGTCTGTGTGGTCGTGTCAGGATGACGTCGGAGCCCGTCTTCCCGTTGTACCACCTCCCCCTCAACGTCTACGTCATCGTGCTCGGGATCGGCCTCTTCGTCTTCATGCTCAGCCTCATCTTCTGCTGCTACATCTTCAGGTAGGGAGGGGGGGCGTGGCTACATCTTCAGGTAGGGAGGGGGGGCGTGGCTACATCTTCAGGTAGGGAGGGGGGGCGTGGCTACAGCTTCAGGTAGGGAGGGGGGGCGGGGCTACAGCTTCAGGTAGGGAGGGGGGGCGGGGCTACAGCTTCAGGTAGGGAGGGGGGCGGGGCTACATCTTCAGGTAGGGAGGGGGGGCGGGGCTACATCTTCAGGTAGGGAGGGGGGGCGGGGCTACATCTTCAGGTAGGGAGGGGGCGGGGCTACATCTTCAGGTAGGGAGGGGGGGCGGGGCTACATCTTCAGGTAGGGAGGGGGGGCGGGGCTACAGCTTCAGGTAGGGGGGCGGGGCTACAGCTTCCCGTGGGGGGGGGCTACAGCTTCAGGTAGGGGGAGGGGGGGGTTGGGGGAGGGATGGAATGGTGGTATAAGGGGGTAGTGGAGGGTGTTTGAGGGGGAAATTGGTCTGTCATAGAGAGTGGTCACTCACTGCTTTCTCTCTCTTTCTCTCCCTCTCTCACTCCCCTCATAAATCCCTATGTTTCTCTCTCTCTCTCTTTTCATCTCTCCTCATATCTCTCTCTCTCATCTCTCTCCTCATCTCTCTCTCCCCTCATCCCTATGTCTCTCTCTCTCTCTCTCTCTCTCTCTCTCTCTCTCTCCCATCCATCCCTATGTCTCTCTCCCCCAGGTTGAAACAGCAGGGGCCCAGGGAGCAGTTCAGCTACAACGAGGTACGTCGTCGCGGCAACGACTCACACCGAGCAGAAGGTTGACGTTACACAGCGCCGCCGGGACGACCTTGGCTCCGTCCTCTAGTCCTCCCTCCTCTAGTGCGGCGTTTTCACAAACTCTGCTCGGTTTTCTTTCCCTGCTTCGGCTGGCAGACGATACGATACGCGACGCGTCACCCGCGATCCCGATAACATGACAATACAGATTTCTGCAATAATCAATATATTGTTAGACAATCCCATAACGATACATCACGATATATGTCCAATGACGAATACAAAATGACCGTGAAAGGTAAAGTGTTGGTCTTAAAGGGTACACATGATACCACCAGGTGGGATTAGCCGTAACAAAAAAAAAGCAGTTTTGAAAATCGACCTCTTCTGACATCACAAGTGGGCGTGGCCACCTAGATGTACACACAGCCGCCCACACTCACACCCGGTGGTTTGATCATCATCAGTCCCCTTCAACCAGGGAGACGCCTCGACGTGACGGCTGTGTGAGCACCAGCCCCGTGTCACAACATTGAAGCAGGGCTCTGATGCCTTCATAACACACCTGACACCTCTGTGTAGCACCCAGCGGCCCTGAGCACCCTGATAACCTCTCCCTCTCCCCACCGGCCCCCCCTGGAGCAGCACCCTGATAACCTCTCCCTCTCCCCTGACCAGGTGGTGTTGAAAGGAGCCGGCAAGAAGCTGAGCCTACTGGGGGTGAGTTTAGTTCAGATTGTTAGTGCTTGGCACTTGGTTCAAGTGCCAAGCACTTACTGTACCGACAGAGATATATTGTTGTTTCACTTTCTTCTGATTCTCATTGTAAGTCGCTCTGGATAAAAGCGTCTGATAAACTCCCTAAATGTAAATGTATATGCACTTCTAAAGGGCGACTGACTTTTTCCATTCCTTTTGATTATAAGAGGAGTTGTGTGCATGTGAGTGTCACACACACACACACACACACACATATGTAGACTCTCAGAGGACCAGCTCGAGTCTTGGTTGTCCTGTTGTGGTCATTTCCTGTTGTATCTGTGTGTGTGTGAAGACACATTAGCTGTGTTCGAAATCGTTCCATATTCACTCACTCACTATTCCCTATACAGTGTATTTAACAATTATTCGCCGAAGGCGAAGTGAAGAGTGGGGAATAGCTTTAGTATATACTACACGTGAACACTCCAAAAAAGATAACACTTTTTGCCGGGATTTATTTGTTTTTATAAGCAGATTATTTGTTTTATTAGCGTGACGAGACGGCCGTCACACTCGCAAAAACAATATCCCGATTTTGAGATCTCAATCATGGGATATTGCCCAATATCCCGAGATAGCGAACCAAATTGCAAATCAAATATCGATATATACCAGATATACCAGATATCGAATCAAATTGCGCCATCTTAGGAGGTTCACGTGTAGCATATACTAAAGTGAAGTATATAGGGAACGAACAAATGAGAATTCGGACACTACACTGGACATTTTTGAACGTCATTTGCGTCAGTAAATACACGTCCGCATTGCATCGTGGTATATGGGAGTAGCATGTAGCATGTTATTATTGTTATACATGGTATTTTATTGTCCACTATATAGTAAATTAAATTAACCACTGAGAATTCGAACACCACTACAAAATGGCGAGCACCCTATAAAGTGCACTATATCCGTGATAGGGAACGATTTCGAAACACAGCTACGGTATTAACAGAACCAGGGGAATGGAGAAGGAAACAGATGTTGAAGACGTTTCTCATTCTATGATGGGTGTGCGTTTGATCATGTAGCACACACACCCTCTTCATCATAGAGGGAAAAATGTCAAGTTGTGAACAAGTGTTTCTTGTTTGTCTTTCATCTGTCTATACTAGTAGGCCTTTTTAGTGAGAGAAAAAAACATGTTTGGATTATATATGCTGATAGTTCTCATCATCGCTAAAAAAATGAAAACATATATCGTTTTTATATATTTTATATATACATATATATTTACATAAAAACAAATATATATATATATATATATATATATATATATATATATATTTGTTTTTATGTAAATATATATGTGTATATTTAAAAAAGGGTTAGGTGGTTTGGTTATGGTTGGTTGCTGTCATCACACTACAATAATGATTCACTATTTCATCAATAACACTGGAAACCATCAGACACCCGGTGACACAGTGGATAACTTCCAGAAGAATTCAGACACTAACCATGATGTTTATTTGCAGCAAACCTGCGCGGTGTGTCTGGAGGAGTTTAGGACCCGGGATGAGCTGGGGGTCTGTCCCTGTTCGCACGCCTTTCACAAGAAGTAAGTGATGCAAACCAGCAGTTTCCTATTGTTAAGAAAAACCAAGGAATCTCAGCGGTACGACGGGAACGCCGGTGTTACACCGAATTCTGCGACCCACCTCAAAGTGTGACCCCAGGGGGCGCTGTTGCACATTTTCTGCAAACATGCACGCAGCACGAGTTTGAAGTAGACAGGCATGAAGTCGAAAAAACGGTGTGCATTATAACAAACACATAAATAAAACATAAGATCTCCCCCTACCCCCTCACCTTGTTATTAAATGTGCTTAATAAATAGATTTGATTTGATTAGCATTGTACAGACCCATACAACGGATAGGGCGTTTAGTACGGTCCATCACCGTTGCGTCTTTCCCCATAAAAAGCTACAGTCAGTGTTTGATTATGTTGATTTACCTTTGAGCATTTCCTATTATAGGCTACTGTGTAAAATGCTGTTTAGAATTAACGTTTGTATCAAGAAAGGAAAGCCCCGCCCCCTGGGGGTCACACTTTTCCGTGGGTGGCAGAATTCGGCCGTGGTTCTCAAGCAGGATGACCAGTTGTCGCGTCGCTAAACCCTCTGCTTTGGGTCACATTTAAATTACACAAATGAGCAAGCAAATGCTGCTCACGTGTGCTTGGTGCTGCGTCTGCCGTGGCCTGAATATTTAATTAGATTTACTATTCTAACGAATGTCAGCTGTGATTATACTTTGTAGTTAGTATAGAATAGTTAGTCTGGTTCATATAATTCAAAGTAAGTAAATAACATCTTGACGTCATTCAGAAGCGCAGCCACAACCCCCACCACCAGAGGGGGCTAATGGGCGCATGTACATAAACAGGTTTAAGTGCCATTCTAATCCAATCAGAGAATGTCTAATATGAAGAGAACTGGCACTCTCTGGTAACTTCCGGTCACTGAACTGGTTGCGGTAACAAATTAATGGGAGTCAACAGGGTTTCAGCCTCAAATTCCTTTTCTCAGGGTGTAGTTTTTCAGTTCAAATAACTGATTCATCTGATTCAGCAAAGAAGCACAACATAACAACTTGTTGTTATGAAGTCTAGTCTCAAGAACGATCTGTTTTTCTGGTTTTATGTCATAGCCTACAAACTTCTGAGGGGCGTTTCCTGAACGCTCTTATTCGGAAGAAGGGAAGGTTTACGTAAAAACACGTAAGAGCTTCCGAACCTCCGAGCCGTTTTGAAGGCGGCATAAGCCCCGGTGCTGTCTAAGCCCCGGTGCTGTCTCTAACCCCCGGTGTAAACCCCTGTGCTCTCTCTAAGCCCCGGTGCCGTCTCTAAGCTCCGGTCTAAGCCCCGGTGCCGTCTCTAAGCTCCGGTCTAAGCCCCGGTGCCGTCTCTAACCCCGGGTCTAAGTGCCGGTACTGTCTCTAAGTCCTGGTCTAAACCCCGGTGGTTCTTTAAGCCCCGGTCTAAGCCCCGTTGCTCTCTAAGCCCCGGTCTGTCCCCTGTCCCCTGTCCCTGCAGGTGCTTGCTGAAGTGGCTGGAGATCCGCAGCGTGTGTCCGATGTGCAACAAGCCCATCCTCCGCCTGCAGCCGGACCCCCCGCCAGGGGCCGAGGGGCCCCTGGACCCCGAGGAGGTCTAGACCAATCAGGAGGGGCCCCTGGACCCCGAGGAGGTCTAGCCCAATCAGGAGGGGCCCCTGGACCCGTAGACCAATCACAGGGGCCCCTGGACCCTGAGGAGGTCTAGACCAATCAGGAGGGGCCCCTGGACCCCCGAGGAGGTCTAGACCAATCAGAGGGGCCCCTGGACCCGTAGACCAATCAGGAGGGGCCTCTAGTCCCCGAGGAGGTCTAGACCAATCAGAGGGGCCCCTGGACCCCGAGGAGGTCTAGACCAATCAGAGGGGCCCCTGGACCCCGAGGAGGTCTAGACCAATCAGGGGAGGAGGGGGTGTAGCCACCAGGACTAGGCTCCGCCTCTTAAGAACAGGAACCTTCTAATGAATCCAGATGGGATGCTTTTCATCTTCTGGATTTATCTTTGTTGTTTGGATCGAGTGGCACTTCTTAGTGCTGGTCTCCATGGTGACCCCAGATATGGACACGCCCACCTGGACTTTACCTTCATTGCCCTATTACACAAGACATCGGTGGTCTCCTCCCAGTGATGGACTGGGAGAAGTATTGTTGGGACAACTCAGCAGGGCCTCTGGGGAGAGGGGTGGGATATAGGACTGTGGTTGTCTTTATATCTCAGGGGTGGGGGGATGGGGAGGTTAGAGGGGTGATGTCACACCCCCAGGTGGGCGTGTCCACCTAGATGTGTGCTGGATAGATCAGTCTACCGGCCTACCCAGTGGACTGTAGCAAACGTTGCTGATCTATCGATCATACATCTAGGTGAACACGCCCACTTGAGATGTCACCAAAACACAAGAGTTTCAATCTGGTGGCACCGTAACGTCACCCCTTTCACCGTATCAGCCAGCACAAACCTTTCATTTACCCTCGCCACCTTGTGGCACATACGGACATCATCTCAATACTGCCAATGTAGGAGAAGGAGGATGAGGATGATGGAGCAAGAGGAGCAGGAGGAGTAGTGTGTGATATCAGCAGTAGATTCTCCAGACCGGTGTCGAAGTCTCTAACCGTCCGCAGACGCGTTTGTTCAAGAGGCCGATTGCGTGTTAGTCTTGCATTCGCGTGTGTTACCGTACGTAAACGTGTCCTTATAAATATATATTGTTATTTTGTACCTGTTGCTTTTAAAAATAAAAAGTCATGTCATTGCAATGATAGAGGAAACAACAAAACTCCAAGTTATTTTTGTTTTAATAAAAAGAAAAGAAATAAAACGGTAAATTCATCACATCCATACAAAATACGGAATAAAATATCTTTGTGAAGCTGTGAAGATCCGTCCATCGCACCAAGAAGAGGATTCCCCTGGACATCAACACGGTAACCATCACCTGGGTGACCGTCACCTTGGTAACCGTCACCTGCGCCAACACTCTCCCCCCTCTAGCAGGCAGCCTGCATCTCCCCCTCGTCTCCCCCTCTAGCAGGCGGCCTGCGTGCCCTTGGCCTCCACAAATTCCAGGGCCTTCTCCTTCACCGTCTGGATGCTCTCCGGTGTGCCGTGCTTCTTCTCGTAGTCCAGGTAGCGCTTGAAGAAGAACTTGACCTTCTTAACCGCCACGCTGAGGTGGATCACGCGGTCGAACAGCGCCCTATAGGGGGGAGGGGAGGGGAGGGGGGGGGAAGGAGAGTTATCTTAATGATACTGCGGGCAGGATAGTCCAGTAGGGTGGTGGGGGTGTTGTGACTCTGGGACCCCAGTAAAAAAAAAAAAATACTTGCAATTGACTGCATCTCTACATCTCTCTACTTTACAACCCTGCCTCACATTCACCCGTTCATGCACACATTCACACACCGACGGCGGAGTCAGCCACGCAGGGCGACAGCCAGCTGGTCAGGAGCAGTCAGGGTGAGGGCGTCTCGCTCAGGGACACCTCCACACTCAGCTAGGAGGAGCCGGGGATCGAACCATCAACCTTCCGGTTGCCAGCCAACCCGCTCTACCTCCTGAGCCTCCTGAGCCACATGCTGCCCCAGTAAAGAGTGTGTGGCCCCTACCCATTAACGAGTGTGTGGCCCCTACCCAGTAACCAGTGTGTGGCCCCTACCCAGTAACCAGTGTGTGGCCCCTACCCAGTGACCAGTGTGTGGCCCCCTACCCAGTGACCAGTGTGTGGCCCCTACCCAGTAACCAGTGTGTGGCCCCTACCCAGTAACCAGTGTGTGGCCCCTACCCAGTTACCAGTGTGTGGCCCCTACCTGACATCCTTCTGGGAGCCGTGTTTGATGGTCAGGTCCATGAAGATGGACCACAGGTCCGTCCTCTTGGGGTACGTCCCCAGGATCTTGTCCAACATGGCGCGGCCGCGCTCGGCGTCGCCGTACTGGTACTCCAGCTGAGCGAACTTAGAGATCAGCTCCACGCCTGGGGGAGAGGGAGGGGGGGAGGGGGAGAGGGAGGGAGGGAGGGGGAGAGGGGGAGGGGGAGGGGGAAGAGAGGGGAGCTTTAGGGAAGCCGGAGGGAATTTAGGGGATTCTACTTCACTGAATTAGGTGACTTCCATTCCATTTTTTTTTTGTGTGCGTGTGTGCGTGCGTGCGTGCGTGCTCGCTCCTCACTGTCGGTGGAGGGCAGGCTCTGCAGCGCCCTCTGCAGCAGAGCGCTGGCCGCGTCGCTCTGGCCCTGCTGCAGCAGGAAGCCGCCGTAGCTCAGCCACGAGCCCTTCTGCTGCCGGAAGCGCTTCACCATCGTCCTGTACAGAGACTCTGCCTCCTGGAGACACAGAGACAGACAGACACACAGATAGAGACAGAGAGAGAGAGACACAGACACAGAGAGAGAGAGAGAGACACAGACAGACACGCTTTAAAATCAAAGTGCAGTCGCTACGGTTTGAGAGATATTATTTGAGTGCGGTTTGTTACAAACGCCCCAGTCATCCATCAGCTCTTAGTGAGTGAAATGCTCTGATCTGTGTGGCTTTGAATAATTTTAGACGTTTCTCTGCTCTGCTAGGAGGAGCCGGGGATCGAACTAGCTCCTCCTCCTCCTCCTCCTCCTCCTCGTGGGTTCGAGGCCCCGGGTCGTACCTTCATCTTGTTGGAGCGGGCGTAGATGTCAGCCAGCTGCTGGAACACGGGCATGGGCTCGCAGAAGGTCTGGGCGCGCTCAAACACCTTCTTCAGGCTCTCCTCCGAGCCGTACATGTTCTCCAGGTTCAGCAGCGCCACCCACACGTTCAGCTTCTCCTGCTCCTCCCTAGAGGAGGAGAACACCAGGAGTTAAACACACGTTCAGCTTCTCCTGCTCCTCCCTAGAGGAGGAGAACACCAGGAGTTAAACACACGTTCAGCTTCTCCTGCTCCTCCCTAGAGGAGGAGAACACCAGGAGTTAAACACACGTTCAGCTTCTCCTGCTCCTCCCTAGAGGAGGAGAACACCAGGAGTTAAACACACGTTCAGCTTCTCCTGCTCCTCCCTAGAGGAGGAGAACACCAGGAGTTAAACACACGTTCAGCTTCTCCTGCTCCTCCCTAGAGGAGGAGAACACCAGGAGTTAAACACACGTTCAGCTTCTCCTGCTCCTCCCTGGAGGAGGAGGAGAACACCAGGAGTTAAACACACGTTCAGCTTCTCCTGCTCCTCCCTAGAGGAGGAGAACACCAGGAGTTAAACACACGTTCAGCTTCTCCTGCTCCTCCCTAGAGGACGACGGGTCCCCCCGTCTGTAGCTTGTTCCTGTAAAGTGCAGCGTGTTCCTGTAAAGTGTAGCGTGTTCCTGTAAAGTGTAGCGTGTTCCTGTAAAGTGTAGCGTGTTCCTATAAAGTGAAGCATGTTCCTGTAAAGTGCAGCGTGTTCCTGTAAAGTGCAGCGTGTTCCTGTAAAGTGAAGCGTGTTCCTGTAAAGTGAAGCGTGTTCCTGTTAAGTGTAGCGTGTTCCTGTAAAGTGTAGCGTGTTCCTGTAAAGTGTAGCGTGTTCCTGTAAAGTGTAGCGTGTTCCTATAAAGTGAAGCGTGTTCCTGTAAAGTGCAGCGTGTTCCTGTAAAGTGAAGCGTGTTCCTGTAAAGTGAAGCGTGTTCCTGTTAAGTGTAGCGTGTTCCTGTAAAGTGTAGCGTGTTCCTGTAAAGTGCAGCGTGTTCCTGTAAAGTGCAGCGTGTTCCTGTAAAGTGCAGCGTGTTCCTGTAAAGTGTAGCGTGTTCCTGTAAAGTGCAGCGTGTTCCTGTAAAGTGCAGCGTGTTCCTGTAAAGTGCAGCGTGTTCCTGTAAAGTGCAGCGTGTTCCTGTAAAGTGCAGCGTGTTCCTGTAAAGTGCAGCGTGTTCCTGCAAGGTGTTTTAACAGTGCGCTGCGTGACGGACCTGAAGGAGATGGTCTTCAGGGCCCTCTCGGCCACGCTGCGGGCCTGCTCTATCTGCGTGGCCTGCAGGTGGTTGGCCATGTACTGCAGCCACAGCAGGGAGCTGTTGGGCGAGGCCAGCAGGAGGCGCTCGAAGGAGGCCGCGTCCTGGGGCCGCAGGCCGGGCTCCATCAGCTGCACCTCCCGCCGCGCCAGGGCCTTCTCCTCCTCCTTCTGCTGCTGCTCCTGCTGCTGCTTGCTCTTCTTCTGGGGCTGGGGAGGGGAACCACAGACGGACACACGGGGGTTAGCGCCGTCTCTTCCGCCGCTCTCTTCTTCAGTGCGCAGATCTGTTTATTTAAATAGCACCAGAATCCCTGTCGTAGGCGACCGTAGGCGAGTCAGGCAGTCCATGAAGCATGTGCTGCAGATGCATGCCTCTCTAAGCAACCCCTTGTGGACAATCGTCATATCTCCCTGAGGATACAAGGATACAACTAAGGCCCTGTCCACACGGCTACGATTTTTGTGTAAAAACGCGGAAGTCCTGCACGTTTTGACCCACTGTCCAGACGGACCCGCCGTTTTTAGTGCCTGCAAACACACTTTTTTGAAACCAGGTCCCAGGGTGAAAAGGAGAAAAACTCCTCCTGCGTTTTGGTGTTAGTATTCGCGTGGACGCCTGATAAACGATGACGTTATCGCCCCTCCCCCCCCCCCCCCCCCGCCCCCACCAGGTGGGCAACATTAGATTTCCGTCTAATTTGTTTTAGTTTGATTTGATTTGTATTATTTTTGTAGCTTTAAATAAAGCCCCTTGGTAAATATAATTACTGAATGTACTGTACGTTAAAAAGTATTTTCTGCTCAATCTACAAGGTTTAACAACTGCTGTCGGTTTCTTCTTCTTCCACTATGTTTGCATACCGCGCGCCGGCTTGACGCTCCGTCTCCTGCCCCGTATGGTCTCGTATCGCGAGGTAC
Organism: Micromesistius poutassou; assembly: GCF_964030765.1. Lineage (NCBI taxonomy): Eukaryota > Metazoa > Chordata > Actinopteri > Gadiformes > Gadidae > Micromesistius > Micromesistius poutassou. Next base: position 2,494,846 of record NC_140273.1, on the reverse strand, counting down.
CACCGTGCGATTCCCAGCCCTCGTCGTCATGGTACCGGCGGGTGGTTCCTACCTTGTCCGTCTCCTCGCTCTCCTCCCCCTCGCTGCTGTCCCCGTCCTGGGGGTCCACGGCGGCCGGCTTCAGGGAGTTCAGCCCCAGGTCCCAGGAGAACCCCGCCGACACCTGCAGGCGCGCCGGGGCCGAGGGGTCCAGCTTCACCTGCTGAGGGGGGGGGGTTTTACTACACAGGCAAAGAACCTCACAAGCACTACGGCGTTATGCTGCGTTCGTTAACGGTCGGAGGTGGAAAGTCGGAACGGGAAACGCGCCATCTCCGACCTACGTGCGTTCGAGCTGCTAAGTCGGAAAAGCATGGATGCTCACGCTTAACTACAAGAATATAAATGTATTATTATAATAATTATAGATTATAAATGTATACGACTATACATCGCTCTCATGGTAAGAGAACCCTTCAATCAGAACAAGTGCTGTTAGTAGCTACAATGCTAGATGTTGTATCAGTATATACTCAGTATCGGCCGATGCTCAAGTACCAAGAATCGGGAAGGGAAAAATGTTATCGAACATCTCTAACTGAAAGGCTCCTCAAAGTTCCTTTCACTTTCTTCCTGGCAGATCCCGTCTTGTGTTACCTTGGTCTTCGTCTCCTCCTCCTCCCCCCTGCAGGACACCTCCACCCCGCTGTCGCTGTCCTCTGGCCGCCCCTTCTTCACCTTCCTCTTCTTCTTCTTCTTCTTATCCACAGTGACCACAGCCTGGACCTGGTCAGAGACACACACACAGCCACACAGGCACACACACACAGGCACACACACACACACACACACACAGAGACACACACACACAGACACAGATACACACAGAGCCGTTAGATATTAATGTTCATCAGTAGCTGGGTCTGCTGATTGTCCTGATCCACCCTTAAGTCCTTGCTTGTCCTTCCTTGTTGTTGCAGGACACACAAGAACATCTGAAGTTACCGTGATGCTGTTGGGAAACCCACTCTGAAGCTGTCCGCCAGATCAGAAAACTTAAAACTTACTTCATTAGTGACAACATTAAAAAGGTGCAGGGATACATTTAGTCTGAATTCCCTTATCTTGGGTTTGGCCAAACCAACCTGGTTTTGATTGGGCAGAGTTAGAACCTGCTGACCAGACATGTTTACCTTCTTAGGGGCTTCCTTCTCCTCCTTCTCCTCCTCCTCCTCCTCCTCCTCTCCTTCTCTGAAGTACACGTCCGGGCCGCTCTGGGCCTCCTCCGCTGGCTGCTCCACAGTCATCTTCATCTTCTTGGACTTGATCTCAGCCTTGGCCTGACAGACACCACAAGACAGGAGTTCTTTACTATAATGACTAAATGTTTGGTGTATGGCATTGCCTCCTATAAAATACTGCAGACACATCGCCTAGGACACGCTAGGCGAGGCTAGGTCACGCTAGCACACGCTAGGAGAGGCTAGGTCACGCTAGCACACGCTAGGAGAGGCTAGGACACACGCTAGCACATGCAGGATGCCTGACCTTTTGGGCTTCCATCAGTGCGGCCTTCCTCTTCATCCTGGCGGCGTACTCCTCCTTCTGCTCCTCGGCGGGACGCAGCGGCAGGCCCAGAGTCTCGGGCAGGACGTCAGACTTCTTGGTGTCCTTGGTCAGCAGAGACAGCTCCACCAGCTGGGTCTCCGGGTCGATGCTGAGGAGGAGGAGGAGGAGGAGGAGGAGGAAGATGATGGGACAGAGTGCTGGATAGTCCTCCTTTACTGAGCCTTCATTAACCAGAGATCTTTTAGATGTGGAAACGGGTTCTAGGTCGTTCTGAGTGGTCTCGAAATCACTGAGTATAAATGTATGGACTGGATCGAGGTTAATATGACTTCAATATTAAAGGGACTGCATTTCTACAGCGGTTTTCCCACCAGTGGCCACTCAAAGCACTTTACAATGTTGCCTCACATTCACCCAGTCACACACCGCCGGTGGATTCAGCCACGCAGGGCGACAGCCAGCTCGCCAGGAGCAGTCAGGGTGAGGGCGTCTCACCCAGGGACACCTCGACACTCAGCCAGGAGGAGCCGGGGATCGATCCAGCAACCTTCCTGTTACCAGCCAACCCGCTCTACCTCCTGAGCCACATGCCGCCCCCCTAAATCCCGATATGATTGAAGCTTGTGGTTCAACACACTGCGGAGGAGGGGCTCACCTGACGACGCTGGTGGTGAGCAGGGTGGAGGCGGGCAGGTGTTGGCTCAACACTTTGAGGCTGCAGGAGAACTTGGTGGCCTGGTGGAGGAGGGCCCTGCCTGTGATGCTCCCGGACAGCCTGACGGAACAGGGAGACGACATGTTAACGCACAACAGCGAGGGAATCCCTCAACGTGTGTGTGTGTGTGTGTGTGTGTGTGTGTGTGTGTGTGTGTGTGTGTGTGTGTGTGTGTGTGTGTGTGTGTGTGTGTGTGTGTGTGTGTGTGTGTGTGTGTGTGTGTGTGTGTGTGCGTGTGTATTTGCGTGCGTTCTTGTTACCTGACTAGGACCCCCTGCTCCCCGGCTGACTTGACGTAGCCCCTGATGAGTTTCCCGGGCGTCAGGGCGTCGGCAGACAGGACCTCGGGGTCCTTGGGCGCCGGGGCGAGGTCCGGGGCGACCCTGGAGGGGCAGAGACCGTCCACCGTTAGCCCAAACCGTTAGCTCCAACATTAACACAGCCCAACGTTAGCCCAACCATTAGCCCCGACATTAGCTCCGACATTAGCCCCGACATTAGCTCCGACATTAGCTCCGACATTAGCTCCGACATTAGCTGGACGACCACAAGAGGAGTCTTTGGAGTGGTGAACTGCAGAACTCGTCGTACCTCGACTGACGCAGAGACAGCTGCCACTTGTCGTCTTTAATCCCCAGAAGGAAACATCTGAGGAGAAAAGGATTCAGGAAACACCTTTAGGATGAGTCTTCAGTCAAACATTAGTTTCTTCTTCGCTCTTAAGCTAACAGTGTGTGGGACTTTCTAGGGTTAACATTATAATTAACCGTGTGAAGAAAAAAGGTAGAATAAAAACAGTGTCGTTTGAAATGTGTTGTAAAACCTGTTGCGTCATGGAGACGCTAACTCCAAGGCTAAGTGTGTCCAGGTGATTCACTCTGACTCTATGCTGCAGCCTAGAGGAACCTCACGTCACGGTTTCTTTAGCCTCGTGTTTAGAGGGCGTGTGGGGTTTAGAGGGGGGAGGGAGCGATATTGTGGATTGTGGATATTTTCTTCAACATTTTGACTTGAGCTAGCTTGAAAACGCAAACCTTGCTCATTGTGCGACTAACTTCCTGAACAAACCTTCCAGAGGCATGTTAACTAGTGACGTTCCCATACCATTTTTCCCTTCCCGATACAGACTCCTGAACTTGAGTATCAATACTGATACCGAGGATATACCGATACAGCACTTGTTCTAATTGAAGGTCTTATCACAGTTTTCGGTATTATTGCGATATTTTACGTGTAACATAACGTGTGTTCAATATGTTCACTGCCAATCAGCGTTCACTCCCTGCAGTCCAGAGTTAACCGCAGCATGGAGGAGAAGGTGCTGGTTGCCGTTTCCATCCCTGAGCAGAACCCACCTGAGGACCTGGTCCTCACCCCTGAGCAGAACCCACCTGAGGACCTGGTCCTCACCCCTGAGCAGAACCCACCTGAGGACCTGGTCCTCACCCCTGAGCAGAACCCACCTGAGGACCTGGTCCTTGCTGAAGGCCTTCAGGGGGTCCCGGCGGTAGCAGTCCGTCAGCTGCGTCATGGAGACCGTCCCGGTGGCGTTCAAGGGCAGCCGGACCAGCAGACCCCGGCCGGGGTCGATGTTCGTCACCACGCCCAGGGTCACGACCCCCGGCTCCAGCTGCTGGAGACCTGGGGGGGGGGGGGGGGGTAAGGGGGGGGTTCTTACTGGGAGGTTCTTGAATGGTCAAACCAATGGTTAAAAGGGTTAGAACGCTACGAACTAAAGACAAACATGACTATCAGCTAGGCCAGCAGCTAGGCTAACAGCTAACGAGCTAGGTCCAGACTAGCAGCTAGGCTAGCAGCTAATGAGCTCGGTCCAGACTAGCAGCTAGGCTAGCAGCTAATGAGATAGGTCCAGACTAGCAGCTAACGAGCTAGGTCCAGACTAGCAGCTAGGCTAACAGCTAACGAGCTAGGTCCAGACTAGCAGCTAACGATCTAGGTCCAGACTTGCAGCTAGGCGGCGGTCTCACCGTTGAGCGACAGGGAGAAGTGGTAGGGTTTGGACGAGGCCTCCACCACCGTGGCGCTCACCGCCTGGCCGCTCTTGTACAGCTTCTCTGGGTGGCCGGCCTCCTACAGGAACACACAAGCACACAGCTTTAAACACCAGAGTACCATAGCCTCCTAGAGGAACAGAAACCCATGGGCTTTAAACACCAGAGTACTATAGCCTCCTAGAGGAATATAAACCCATGGGCTTTAGACATCAGAGTACCATAGCCTCCTAGAGGAACACATAAGCACAGAGCTTTAAACACCAGAGTACCATAGCCTCCTAGAGGAACAGAAACCCATGGGCTTTAAACACCAGAGTACTATAGCCTCCTAGAGGAACACATAAGCACAGAGCTTTAAACACCAGAGTACCATAGCCTCCTAGAGGAACACATAAGCACAGAGCTTTAAACACCAGTGTGCCATAGCCTCCCAGAAAAAAGGTTTTGTGAGTATACATCTATGTCCAAAGGGTTGGAATGACTGTAATAATCAGCGGTGGTTGCATTCTGTTCACACACTAGAATGTGCTTCATAACCAGTACAGGGTTTATTAACCAGACGTTCCTTCACGTGAGAGCTGAACTCACCTTGAGGTCTTTGACGAGGTCCAGCAGCTCTATGGTCCCCGTCAGAGACGGGTCTGTGCTGACCTCCAGGCTCTTCCTCTCTGTGTTATACTGGGTACAGAGGCACCAGTCAGCATCTCACATACACCTTATAGAGATTTACATTTACATTGAGGGCGTTTAGCAGACGCTTTTATCAAGACCGACTTACAATAAGTACATTTGTCAGAAGAAAGAGAAACAACAATATATCTCTGTCGGTACAGTAAGGATGTTCATAGAACCAAGTGCCAAGCACTAACAGTCACTAGGTTAACCCATTCCCAGTATACAACACAGATAGCTAGGATAAGAGGCTACACAATGCTGAGTTAACTGCAAGGACGTACAACATACAATAAGTGCGTAGGATGTACGTACGTATATATATATATATATATATATATATATATATATATATATATATATATATATATATGAATGGAAAGTGTTCAATCCTAGTAACGTACCTTTGATACAAAGCATGTGATTTGTTGTCCAGCCTTGAAGCTTCCCAGTTTCTCCCGCGGCTTCACTGGTTTGAGCTTCACACTCTCGTCCAGCTTACTGGGGGCGAGCGAGAGGGAGGGAGAGAGGTTAACAACCAATGACTGTGGGACGTATGGAGACCAAACAACCAGACGGACGGACGGACAGACGGGTACCTGGGAACCAGAGTGAGCTCGGGAATCGAGTATTTGAAGTTGGGGTGAGAGAAGGGCAGGAAACTGAAACACAAGGAGATACACGAATACGTTAATAACACTTGAAGAACAAAGGTCTCTAAGGGGCCGCTGGTACTAGCACTCAAAGAACAGAGGTCTCTGCAATAACACTAAAAGTCTCTGTAACAACACTTAGAGAGCATGGCGGTCTCTGTAACAACACTTAGAGAACATGGCGGCCTCTGTAACAACACTTAGAGAACATGGCGGTCTCTGTAACAACACTTAGAGAACATGGCGGTCTCTGTAACAACACTTAGAGAACATGGCGGTCTCTGTAACAACACTTAGAGAACATGGCGGTCTCTGTAACAACACTTAGAGAACATGGCGCTCTCTGTAGGAGGAGCCCCTCTCAGCTCACCGGTGGCTGGTGGCCTCCCGGCCCCCGATGACGCGGGCCCTGACCCTGGCGCCCGCCTCCACCAGCGCCGTGGGGAAGCTGCCCACCGCCACGGTGTCTGCCATCTGGGACACGTGCACGCTCCCGGTGCCGCCGCCGTCCAGCGCCACCAGCACGCACGTGGGCTTCACCGAGCGCACGGTGCCCTCCAGCGTCGCGCCGTAGGCGTGGCCCGGCGACGCCTCGCTCTCCGACGTCGTGGCGACGCGAGGCGGGGGCTGGTGGCGGGAGGGGCCCGGCTCCACGCGCAGCAGGGGCAGCCCCCGCAGCTCCTCGCACGCCGGGTCGGTGACGGTCACGGAGAGGGCGGAGCCCGGCTTCACGTGGCCCGCCTCGCTGAACACGGCGTTGACGTGCCCGGCGGCGTGCACCACGGCCAGGCGGGCCGAGTGCTCGAAGGCGACCACGGCGAAGGCCTGGTCCACGTGCTGCACCATCACGGCCAGCAGAGAGCCCGCCTCCAGCTGGGGGGGGGAGGGGGCAGGAGGAGATTCAAATGGATCAAAAGAAGGTCTGAAGAATGTGTGTGAGTGGTTCTCAAAAGGAGGTATGTATACCCCTAGGGGTACTTTGGATTACTGCAAGGTGTGCTCAAAAAAGGACTGAAAAATGTATTATAAATAGATATTTTTTTTAATTTTTTTTTTATTTCCCCCCCCCCCCTCCCCCCACTGACTAAGTTTCAATTGTGAAAGCTAGACAATAGAAAATCGAGAAAACGGACAAGTGGTTGAAAACAACACCATAATGTCGTCAGTTTCAGGAAGAATATATCTGAATGGGATTCACCTCTACATGCTCTGACCCTCCCCTGGCGTTGGGCTTCTTTTGTGGGGAGAAATTAGCCAACAGTTGCATGAAGCACAGGCCCATGTTTCTCACTAAATTAAAAAAAAAAATTCTCCCAAAATGGCCACAGATGGCCCTGGCTATGCCTCCGGTGATTGCAAACAGGCATAATGTTGTAACGCCATACACAACGGCAGTGTATTCAACCATTAACAAAGAGGCAGAAAAGACTCACCGATTTCTTCTTGGCCAGCAGCTTAGGGAGGACTGAGACGAGGATGCGGGTGGAGAGGAGGTCGACGTGGAGAACGACCGCAGTGACCTTCTGACCCGGGGTCAAGGTCACGCCTGACATGGACAAAACATACAGATAAAGTTTAACCAACAAGGTCATTCTCCCTCTTCACTAGAAACGTAGCTTCTCCTTCCAGTTTGAGTAGACCCAATAAACACCTCGACACTCCACTAGGAGGAGGAGCCGGGGATCGAACTAGCGACCTTCTGTTTCCCAGCCAACCCGCTCGACCTCCTGAACCACATGGCGCCCATGAAGTACAAACGTCTATTTAGCCTCATCAGACAAACGGTCCCATCTGAAGACCAGAAGGAGCTTTAACGTCGTACATGCACCCCTGATCTCCGGGATCAGGAGTCTCACACACACACACACACACAAAGCACACACACACTCACTCAAAGACACACACTCACCCAAAGACACAAGCACACTCACTCAAAGACACAAGCACACACACACACTCAAAGACACACACGGCAAGGCAACTTTATTTATATAGCACTTTTCATACACAAGGCAGACTCAAAGTGCTTCTCACACACACACACACACACACACACACACACACACACACACACACACACACACACACACTATCTCTCCCTCCGCCCCCGACCCACCTAGGACGTGATGTTTGCTGGCTGCTATGGCGACGGCCGTCAGTTCGTCGGACTTGAAGGTGGCCCCGCCCTCCTCCAGCACCTCCTCCACGGCCAGGGTGAGCTTCTGCCCCACGGTGAGCTCCAGCAGCTCCTGCCGCGCGCCGGAACCTTCTGGAACACAAAGACATTTCACAGAGCTGCAAACTCCTTACCTTTGGCGAAATTAGCAGTTTTTACCCCAAATAGGGCATCCACGTGATTTGTGTGGCTCTCCCATAGAACTTTGTGATGAGACATTTGCTATGTCTCATCCAAGTCATCAAAGAGTACTGGCCAATGACAGGCAGAGTAGGGCAGGTCACTAGCCAATGAGAGGCAGAGTAGGGAAGGTCACTAGCCAATGAGAGGCAGAATAGGGCGGATCAATCAATAAATCAATCACCTTTATTTTCCCTCGAGACACTGAGGTTTCCCTCATTTACAGTGACGACGAGTATAATGTCTCATGTCTATGTCTCATCCAAATCATCAAAGAGTACTGGCCAATGACAGACAGAGTAGGGCGGGTCACTAGCCAATGAGAGGCAGAGTAGGGCGGGTCACTAGCCAATGAGAGGCAGAGTAGGGTGGGTCACTAGCCAATGAGAGGCAGAATAGGGCGGATCATGACTTCACCTTCGGTCTGCTAATGGTTCCACGTCGATGCAACGTAAGGGGGTTTATAGGGGGGGGGGGTTTACTTGCAGACCCTCCGTGCGTCCACCGCAAAGGGCCTGACGTGTGCCTCCCAAAAATTGTAACCTTGCGTCGAGGCGACGCAGCAGCGAGGGAGGGCTGTGATTGGTCCGCTCACTAAAACCAGACTTCATGACTGCGTCGAAGCGTCTGCGTGGTCATTGCACTGCGTGTGAACGTGGAACCATCATCAGCCCTTCAGTGCGCCTGCCGTGGGGGTGGGGGGGGGGGCTATACCTCTGGCGGCCAGCACCTCCTCGGCGCTCCTCCTCTCCCTCAGGCCCCTGAGGAGCAGCGCCTGGGCCCCGCCCTCCGGGGCCGTGACCTCCGACCCCTTCAGGGTCACCAGGAAGCGCTGCTTCTCCTCGTCAAAGGTGGTCACCATGGCGACCACTGTCTGGCCCAGCTGGTAGGCGGCGGCCGTGTCCGTCACGAAGCGGTCGCACAACGCCTGGGGGGGGCGGGGGGTCGTTAATACACTAGTGTGTGAGTGAGTGAGTGAGAGACAGAGACAGAGACAGACAAAGAGAGTGAGAGAGACAGACAGACAGACAGAGAGACAGACAGACAGACAGAGTATATGGTGGTGGTGGTAGGAGGGACACTCACAGACTTGGGGGCCAGGCCCATGATGCCGCAGGGGAACTCCACGAACACGCCGTAGGGCATGACCTTCTTGATCCAGCCCACCAGGTTCATCCCCACCACGATGTCGGAGAAGCCCTTGACGAACAGCCCCTCCTCCAGGCCCCAGCGCACTAGGGGCTTCTTGGTGAGGGTCTTCAGGCGAGGGGGGGGGGGGCGGCGTTAAGGACAACACCACGGGGGGCTCGGGGAACACTTCTCACTCAACACATTCACAGAACACAAACTGAATCCCAACTAAACCGAACATCACTGAAACAAAACAGATATGTGGCTCAGGAGGTAGAGCGGCTGGTAACCAGAAGGTCACTAGTTCGATCCCCGGCTCCTCCTAGTGGAGTGTCGAGGTGTCCCTGAGCAAGACGCCTCACCCTGACTGCTCCTGACGAGCTGGCTGTCGCTGCCGTCGGTGTGTGAATGTGTGTGTGCTTGGGTGGCTGAATATGTGCGTGAATGGGTGAAGGTGTGCGTGGATGGGTGAATGTGTGCGTGAATGTGTGGGTGAATGTTGTTGTGTGCCCGTGGGCCACACATTGACCTAGCCCTAAGCTCCCGATGCCCAATCAAGGACAATAATTCCGGACAATATATGAACTCTGTTGAATTGCTGAACTGTTGTAACTACTGATCTGCCGTTTCTAAAATGTTGTATTGCTGATCTGCTGTTTCAATAATAAGTATACCGACTGCCTCCGATGAAAACAGGAACATGCACATCTGCTTATGGAAAAAAAACTGACTTTCAGCGACACTACCATAGATGAGCAGGACTTCCTCATCGAATAGTGCTGCCGTAATGTGGAAAATATCGAGCTGCTAAATTGTTGAATTGCTGAGCTGCTGCGTCAGCAGCAAAGTGTACCGAAATACCTTGTAGTAACAGGAACCTCCATACCCCTCTGTCCCTGATTAAAACTGAACATAACTTTATCATAACTACGCATTCGCCGGCTGGTGATTTGTGTATATAACGCGTGTTCAGAATCCTCCAAGTCACTGCTTCTTCCTCTCCTTCCCTTTCTCCCCCTGCTGGCTTATTGAAGCAGCCTCTACGGAGAACTTGAGCTGCAAGGACCCCCCCTTATCTTATCTGGTGTCTGGTTTATCGAGATAAATCCTACGCAGTACCAAGCTGCGAATAACGGGAATATTTCTCTTATATTTAGTTTGGTTTTCTGGGTTTACTGAGATAACTCCCACGCAGTACCAAGCTGCGAATAACGGGAATATTTCTCTTATATCGAGTTTTCTCTTTTGGGTTTATTGAGATAGCTCCCACGCAGAACCAAGCAGCGAGATACGGGAATATTTCTCTGGTATCTAGCTTGCTTGTTTTGTTTATTGATAATTGCTTGTATTGTTGATTGATAATTGCTTGTATGGTTTATTGAAACAGAGAAACCAGTATAGGGTTCCCCCCCTCCTAGGCGACGGCTCAGGAGAGGTCTTCCCACCTAGTGCGACTGAAGGTTCTCCCACAGCCCTCATGCTATAAAAACCCATTATAGGCGAAACACTCGACAATGTGTGCGTGAATGTGTGTATGAACGGGTGAATGTGTGTATGGACGGGTGAATGTGTGTATGGACGGGTGAATGTGTGTATGGACGGGTGAATGTGTGTATGGACAGGTGAATGTGTGTATGGACGGGTGAATGTGTGTATGGACGGGTGAATGTGTGTATGGACGGGTGAATGTGTGTATGGACAGGTGAATGTGTGTATGGACGGGTCAATGTGTGTATGAATGGGTGAATATGAGGCAGTATTGTACAGCACTTTGAGCGGCCACTGGTTAGAAAAGCGCTGCAGAGATGCAGTCCATTTACAAGACGTTAAGAGAACACATGTTAGGAGAACACAAAAGACACGAGAGGATACGATGGTCTCTTTGCTCCGGCTGAGGCAGGCCAGGTTGGTGATGACGTCTCCCTCCTGCAGGGCCTCCCACAGGAGGGCGCAGTTGGACACGTGGTCCGAGAGGTGCATTGTGGGTAGCAGAGCGGGGACCTCCTCGGGGAGGATGACGACCTCCAGACACGCGGCCGACTTGGTGACCAGCCGCGCCTCGCACCCCTGCACGGGACCCAGGACCCCGGGGTTAGGCACGCTGATAGTATGTTGTACATCATGGCACGTAAACACTACCCTGGAAACCCGGAGTTCTCGCAAGAGCACAATTTGAATTTGCTCAGCGAGTCACTCAGGGACCGAGCAATATACTCACTCCCCGATTCCCCTGGCCCAGAACATTAACCAATCACATCGTTGTATCGGATATAGGCGGGCCAAAAGCGTTGCTGTTTTACCGACCGGATATGGCAAGAGTCTTATCTATTGGTTAGCTCCACTTGTCTGGATACATCACTCCTTGTATTCTTCTGATTGGTCGTAGTTTTATCCAATTGCGTGCAGTGATATTTTCAAATGCATGCTTGGTGCCGCCCTTCGAGTTGGGCCATTTTAATTACTTGTTGCAGATCCCTACAGCTTTCTAGATGTTGGTCTGGATTTCCAGGCTACTTAAATACAGTACTTTTTTTAAATTTGAAAAGGGAATTCTCCTTAAAAAGAGCCTCTTCAAGCGAGCGAGCCACAGAACCATAAATTCAACCAGCAGACGAGGACAGGGTCAAAGCGCTGGGGGTTACCTGGCCCACTTCCATCTGCACCCGGGACGCGGTGCTGCTCTCGCCCGCCGTGTCTCCCTCCACCACCGCCTTGAAGGACAGCAGCAGCCTCTCCTTCTCCGGCTCACACTCCAGGACTTTCACCTTCACCACCTGCAGCAGCAGCAGAGCACCAGGCTTCATCTCCACCGCCGTAAAATCTGAAGAGATCTGAGCTGATCTTTTTAATGTCCTTTCATAACATTCCTTGTTACAGTGACTTTTGTAGAGATACAAATAAGATATAATGTAAGCCTGACAGAGTGTTGGCCATGTTTGATGAAAAGTACATTCATGTAACTGCTTTGGGGTCAATTCTTAATGTAAACATAAATCATTTTATCAATGCATCAGATTAGAGGGTTCCTTGTACAATTTCAAAGCATTACTTGCATAATAATACATTTCAAATCCAAGCAAAATTGGTATTGCAACTGAAATATCCCTAACTGAATCGATATTGCATTGAATCGTTTTGGGAGATCCATGGCGATCCCCAGCCCTAGCGCAGATACACTACTGTTATCCTATTCCAAGAGGCACTAACCCCCTGCCTGCTCCTTCAGGTCATGCATCTCCCCCTCCCTGTAAGACGCTTTGGGATGAAAAAGTCAAACCCCACCCAGTGGACCCCAGACTAGGTCCATTTTGTATATTTTTTTAAGGCGAAATTTCTAAGTTCTCAGTTCTAAAGTATTTTTTGGGAGAGAAATGCTGAATAAATGCATCATGTTTTCAAACTCAAAAACAGTCGTTCGATTAATCGTGATTTCAATATTGACCAAAATAACCGTGATTATGATTTTTTTTTCCATAATGGAGCAAGCACTACCCCAGACGCAGCCCGCCTCCCCTACCTGTCCCACGTAGAACACCTCCTCGGGGCTGGCCAGCGGCTCGGCACTCAGCTCCCGCAGCGGCACCAGGCCCTTCACCTCGTTGTAGAAGCGAACGATGCAGCCGAAGCTCTTGATGGACACCACGAAGCCGTGGGCGACCAGGCCGGGGCGCGCCGCCCGGTAGCTGGCCACCACCGGCAGCGTGGACGTCAGCAGGGTCTTCTTCCGGGTCAGCGTCACACGCTTCTTGTCCGCCTCCACCGACAACACCTGGAGACCAAGGGGGACAGAGAGAGGATGAGGACACCTGGAGACCAAGGGGGACAGAGAGAGGATGAGGACACCTGGAGACCAAGGGGGACAGAGAGGATGAGGACACCTGGAGACCAAGGGGGACAGAGAGAGGATGAGGACACCTGGAGACCAAGGGGGACAGAGAGAGGATGAGGACACCTGGAGACCAAGGGAGACAGAGAGAGGATGAGGACACCTGGAGACCAAGGGGGACAGAGAGAGGATGAGGACACCTGGAGACCAAGGGGGACAGAGAGAGGATGAGGACACCTGGAGACCAAGGGGGACAGAGAGAGGATGAGGACACCTGGAGACAGAGAGAGGATGAGGACACCTGGAGACAGAGAGAGGATGAGGACACCTGGAGACAGAGAGAGGATGAGGACACCTGGAGACAGAGAGAGGATGAGGACACCTGGAGACCAAGGGGGACAGAGAGAGGATGAGGACACTGCAGGACATGGGGGTCAGGAGTCACACTCGCACACCTAGACACTCACTGACACACAGACAAAATCAAAGATGCACGTATACAAGCTCTCATAGAAATAAACACACAATCAAGAGCTCTCAGACACACAATCAAAGATGCACACACACAGACACAATCTAATAGACAAACACACACACAATCAAAGATGGCACACACAGACACGCTCTAATAGACAAACACACACACACAATCAAAGATGGCACACACAGACACGCTCTAATAGACAAACACACACACAATCAAAGATGGCACACACACACACACACACACACACACACACACACACACACACACACACACACACACACACACACACACACACACACACACACACACACACACACACACACACACACACACACACACAACCGACCCTGCATTTGATCTTCATGCCCTCGCTGTATTTCTTCTCGGGGTTGCGCAGCAGGATGTCAGAGAGGTGGGTTTTGGGGACCAGGCCTTTGAGGTTCCCTGACAGCAGCACCATCATCCCGTGGGCCAGCAGCTCTGACACCGTGCCCTGGGGGGGGAGGAACAGTGGATGGTAAGACGGGGAGGGAGGGAGACTGGAGGTTTTCCAGAGAGCAGGGAAACAGAAAAGAACAACTACTACCAGGGGTGAAAACTGCTGGTGGAGACAACTTTTTTTTGCCAGGAAAAAAAAAAAAGGTAAATGAAGGTGGAATGAATAAAGAACCACGTTTTGCTGACACAGAGTTGGAGTTGCTTTTATTCACCCAAAAGTTTGCCACAGAATAAACACTACACAGACCTTATATATGAAGGAGTGCCAGCAATAAGATGGTAAACCAACTGTCAAATAAAACCGTCTGTCCTACATTTGAATTTTTTTTACACAATTCACGGGGATGCCCGATTTGAGTAAAAAAAATAGATTTCACCAAAAGGTGAGGAGTTTGCACTCCTGATTACAGAGATATTTTGTGTTCACATGAATTAACGTCTTCTTACCACGACAACCTCGCCGACCTGGATGTCCTCATATCTGAAGTGGGCCTTATCCCTCACACTCCTGAGGAGAAAGAGAAACAGAGAGAGGCTTTCAATGGAGATACCTACATTTACATTAAGGGCATTTAGCAGACGCTTTCATCCAAAGTGACTTGCAATCATTTATACACATATATATGGCAGAGCCAACGCTGCAAGTATTACACACACATATAAATGTATATGTATATATTACGCATGTTTATTCACACACATTACGGTACTCTAGAAACTACTGCGGAGTGCATGGCTGACTCTGCATTCGGTGTATGAATATATTCATGAATGGGTGATTGTGTTGCAGTATTGTACAGTGCTTTGAGTGGCCACTGGTTAGAAAAGCACCACTATAGCACCATCTCTAGTAGAGTCCACCACCGTCCCGAGGTGGTGATTAACGACGTACTTGCGCAGGCTGGCGAAGTGGACCTGGTCCATGGCACTGAATTTCATGATCCTGCAGCTCAGGTCTGGGAGGGAGAGCAGCTTGTCCAGCGCTGAAGTCTGCTCCATCTCCTTCAGGTGGTTTTTCTGAGGAAGAGACAAAGAGACACAAAGATTCATTTGTTTTGAAGTTTGTACGAATCACTCGCACAAGTAAAGTTGGTCTACTATTCATGCCGCTTTTTTGTGTGAACGAACCCCGTTTTAGCTCGAAATCAAACACTGAGATTTACAATAAATTGTGTCTACGAAAGGGGGGGGGGGGGGGGGGGGGTTATTTCCATGGTTACGATCCACTCCAACATTGTGATACTTTTTTAGCATGGTCAACTTAACATAATTTAAGATTATCAGTGCATCCTGTGAGTAAACACTAAACAGCAGGGAGGCTTCCAAAAGTAAATTTACTGCATTTCTACAGCGCTATTCTAACCAGTGGCCTCACATTCACCCATTCATGTGTGAATGTATATTATGTATAATATGTGAACATTCATTCACATATTCACACACCGACGTCGGAGTCAGCCACGCAGGGCGTCAGCCAGCTCGTCAGGAGCAGTAAGGATGAGGCATCTTGCTCAGGGACACCCCGACACTCTAGGAGGCTAGGAGGAGCCGGGGATCGAACTAGCAACCTTCAGGTTACCAGCCGACCCGCTCTACCTCCTGAGCCACATGCTGCCCAGAGAAGCCCACTCACGTGTACGAAGGCCCTGGTTTGGTCGGGCAGCTCCAGCAGAGCTCCGGACATGTTGTGCATGGAGGTCACCCTGCAGCCCTCCACCACCTCCCCGACGCGGTCGCCCCCGGCGGGGCTGAGGTCCACCAGGGTGCCCGGCGCCAGGAGGTGGCGACGCAGGGAGAGGGCCACCAGGCGCGTGATGGGCTCGATGTAGAGGACACAGGCCGTGACCTGACGGGGGCCACAGGGGGAGAGAGGAGAACGTTAAGGAGCGGCTGGACCTGACGGGGGCCACACAGCTCAGAGGGAGAGAGGAGAACGTTAAGGAGAGGCTGGACCTGACGGGGGCCACACAGGGCAGAGGGAGAGAGGAGAACGTTAAGGAGAGGCTGCAGTCAGTCCACTCTGGGGGTGGAGGATGAAGAAGCGTTGTGCAGAAGGAAATCGGTTTTAACACCGTGAGCGGAGTCAATAATCGACATCCTGGACCTCATTAAAAAAAATAAGGTTATATCTACAATAGGGGTGGGACAAAATATAGATTAAAAAAAAAGGTGTAATGTCTCTCCTCGCCCGGGGGATGAAAGCGTGTTTGAGTCTGTTTATCTCTCACTGTCGTGCTTGCATCCTAGCGTCTACACAGTGGTGGGGGGGGGTGGTGTTTTACCTCTTGTCCCACGCTGTAGGTGGAGACCTCCTCGGGCTCCATGTGCAGGAAGTCCACCTGGCCGCTGAAGGACAGGAAGGTCAGCAGTAGACCATGTTTGGTCACCTGCAAACAGAAACATTCAAAAATCACAACCAGGCCACGACAGTCAGACGTCGAAGACCACTACTCCTCGAAAAGGATTGGAGGAACGTTGTATATCAGGCTGCGTTTCTCGCATAACTTATCACTGAACATAAAGGGTCGAGGGCTGCCCTTTTAAAAAAGGTAGAGATGTTCCGATACCATTTTTTCTTTCCCGATACCGATCCCGATTCCTGAACTTGAGTATCGGCCGATACGGAGTATATCCTGATACAGCATCTAGCATTGTGACTACTAACAGCACTTGTTGTTATTGAAGGGTTCTCATACAATGACAGCAATGTATAGTCGGTTCCCTTACTGTCTGCAAAATATATTTTCTGAACTCACTACTATCATACGATAGTTAGATAGTAGTTACCCGATACTGCATTTTAGGGAGTATCGGAGGAATTTCGGATACTGGAATCGTTATCTGAACAACTCTACTTAAAAATCTGAAATGAGGATGCACTTTGTAACTTGAGCTGCTTTTACATTTATCCAATGATACTAAAAACACACAGAGTGGTCCCATCCCTATGGTCACCGTTTTGATCTTGGCCTTGACCAGGAGGCCCGGCTGCAGGCTGGTGAGGCTCCAGTCGTGGGAGGCGTCGGCAAAGGTCCTTGCGAGGGTCACAGGGTTCACTGAGAGACGCACCACTCTGCCCGAGCCCTTCACCTCGTCCACCCGACAGGTGATGGACTGGCCCGCCTTCAGCTCTGGAGAGAAGGAGGAGAGACTCGTAGATATTAGGGGTGGGAGAAAATATCCGTACGGTGATATATCGTCGCCCTTCTTTGTGCGATACGAGAAATGATACTCTGGCACCAAATAGATATATTATTTTTCAGTGGTTTTTTTTGTTGCATTTTTTATGCTTTATTCATATAGAGTTAGACAGGTAATATCACCCCAAATATCGATATTATCATCAATAAAAAAAGGAGCTCTTAACAGATTTCCCTGCTCCTCCAGGTGGCACTCAACACGTGAATCGGGCAGTTAACGAACCAACAGTAACTGAAAAAATCAGTTTGGGCCGTGAATAAAGACCGAAATCCAGCACTTCACCTTTTTTTTTTTACTCTTGGTAACTTTGCTGCCCGTACTTTCCCCTGATCACGCTCTAAAATGAAATCCAATATTTTACCGTCTGAACAATAAGTTATTCTTTGTCCCATACCTTCAGGGTTGGGGTTCTGGTCGGTGGCCACCTGTCGGGGCAGGAAGGCCTTGGTCTCCCCGACCCCGATGTCCACCAGGTAGCCGTGGTCCTCCACGCTCTCCACGCAGCCGCTGAGGGTCTGACAGTCAGGGAACGACGGGAAACGTGAATAAAGACCGAAATCCCGCACTTTGTACTCAACGTTAGACAATTACCGTGATGTATCGTTATAGGATTGTCTGACAATATATTGATTATAGCAGAATCGCTGTATCGGGGTATTGTCTGTATCGGGGGCCAGGTATCGCGTATCGTATGGTGAGGTCCCCCTGTGATTCCCGCCCTACGACTCACCATGCCAGACTTCAGTGTTCCCGGGCGGAGGGCTTTGTTGAGCAGCTTGGGGTTGATTGACAGCTTGATACTGAGAGAACCTCCCTTGGTGATGTCCAGCTTGAGAACCACACACCTGACCAGCATGCCGGGCCGGAAGATCCGGTCCAGGGATGAGATCTCCTGTAGAGTAGAACAGAGAGAGCCCTTAGCAGTATAAAGAAGGACACATCTGTGGCCAATCCATAACTTAGCAGACGGTTTTATCCAAAGCAACCTACAATAAGTCCATTAGTCAGAACAAAGAGAAACAACAATATATCTATATATGTATATGTCGGTACAGTAAGGATGTTCATAGAACCAAGTGCCAAGCACTAACAATCACTAGGTTAACCCATTCCCCGTATTTACAACATAGATAGCTAGGATAAGATGATACATAATGCTAGGTGCTCAAGTAATGGAGCAGAATAACTACACAAGAGAACCAGGGTGTGCAGTCGACAGGCGATAGCCCCCCTCTCCATTAGACCTGAGACGGGGGGACCCACCTCCGTCCCCTGTGAGCGCAGCTGCTCGCTGAGCAGCTTGGTGTAGGCGTCGCCGATGTTCTTGATCTGGAGGAACCCCTGCAGGCCGCAGGGCAGACTCATCACCACGTCGAAGTCGGCCACCTCCTTCACACAGGCCAGCGTCAGCATCCCCTCCTTGATGTTCTGGAAGGCCAAACCACAACAGACCGGTTACATTTACATTACATTTAGCAGACACTTTTATCCAAAGCAACTTACAATGGTTAATACACACCGACGGCGGAGACAACCATGCAAGGCAACAGCCAGCTCGTCAGGAGCAGTTAGGGTTAAGTGTTTTGCTCAGGGACACATCGACACTAGGAGGAGCCGGGGATCGAACTAGCAACCTTCCGGTTACAAGTCAACCTGCTCTACCGGTTAGAACCGGCTTCAGACCTCGACGTCTGCAGTAACTGATAAACGGACTGCATATATTCAGCACTTTACTAACCAGTGGCCACTCAAAGCACTTTTCAATACTGCCTCACATTCACCCATTCATGCACACATTCATACAACGGTGAAGGGTGACAGCCAGCTCGTCAGGAGCATTGAGGCGTCTCGCTCAGGGACACCTCGACACGCCACTAGGAGGAGCCGGGGATCGAACTAGCAACCTTCAGGTTAACAGTCAACCCGAGTGTCGAGGTGTCTCTGAGCAAGACACCTCACCCTGACTGCTCCTGACCAGCTGGCTGTCGCCCTGCCTGGTTGACTCCGCCGTCGGTGTGTGAATGAGTGCATGAATGGGTGAATGTGAGGCGGTGTTGTAAAGCGGCCACTGGTTAGAAAAGGACGGTATAAATGCAGTCCGTTTACCATTTAATGCCATGTCGGTGGCATACACGGCAGAGCACGTACCTTAAGATGTAGGATCTCAACATATTTGGCCGGGGCGTTGAGTGTCACTGGGTCTGCTGCGGACTTCTTCTTCTTCTTGGAGATGGTGCTGTCGTCCTTAGATCCTCCCTTCCTCTTCTTGGTCTCTGGTTTATCGTGGGACTGTGGGGTAAAATACAGGATTGAATCTACGATATTCAGAAAATGTACGGGACAAAAAGATCACCTTAAATGCTACATGTACAGAGTATGATTCATCAAAGCCTTGTCAAGGAATATTTAAATAATTTTGTCACTACATTTACATTAAGGGCGTTTAGCAGATGATTTCATCCAAAGCGACTTACAATAAGTCCATGTGTCAGAAGAAAGAGAAACAACAATATATCACTGTCGGTACAGTAAGGATGTTCATAGAAACAAGTGCCAAGCACTAACAATCACTAGGTTAACCCGTTCCCCGTATACAACAAAGACAGGATAAGATGCTACACAATGCTAAGTACTGTTTTTAAGTGCCAGGAAGTACAACACACAATAAGTATGTACATTAAGTACCAGTAATTAGACATCAATTACTATACAATACTGTGGGTTTGGATTAACAGTGTGCAGCAGTGTCCGTACCTGGAAGAGGTTGTCCACCTCCCTCCTCTCCTCCACCGCTTTGCCCTCAGTAGACTTCTTCTCGACTCCTCCGCGAGGAAAGTCTTCCTCTGTCGACGCCATGTTGGTCTTTAGAATATTCCAGTTGTCTGAAAAAACACAAACACATCCCCACACAGCATGAGTGGGATCAGGTGAGTTTGGTGCATGTGTTTGATACCGACTGAACCACGATGGGCCACAATGATGCTGGATGTTCAAATGGAGCCACATCTCTTCCATCTCCATCTCCATCAGGAGACCATCAACAAGTGATGTCTGCATCCATATCAACTACTGTTCAATTCTCTGCTGCTCTCATTTGACAGCAGCTATTCTGAGAAGTACATTAGTCCTTGTTTGTGCTTTATAGCACAGGTGATATCATCACATGATAACATCAAACCCCAGGAGGTCACCCCCCCCCCCCCCCCGACACACACACACACACACACACACACACACACACACACACACACACACACACACACACACACACACACACACACACACACACACACACACACACACACACACACACACACACACACACACACACACACACGGTAGCTCACACATTACAGCATCAAAACTTATCCAAGAGAAAGCCTATCCACCTGACAAAGTGCCGCCTTTATGTCTACAGTTAGGTAGTTTCACACTAATATCAAGACAGCATGCAATTAAATCTCTTAATAACCAGAATTCTTACATTATTAGTATTAAATCTCCGCTTCATCAGAATCCAAAACTCACGTGCAGAGGCTCAACGTGCCACTGACCCGGAAGCACAACTCGGGGGAGTAGCTTGAAGCTTCAACGATTATCCAATCAGCGCTGGGATCTTTGAGCGACGTGGGTTTCGTCTAATCGGATGGCGTGTTTGTAAAGAAGGTGGGACTTCCTGTTAGCGCAGCATGATCGACGTTTGTCAACCAATCGGCGGGCAGGATCTTTGAGCGACGTCGATGTCGCCCACCCGGATGGATTTTCTTGAAATAAGGTGGAACTTCCGGTTGTATAGTACTGAGGCCATCGTTGAAGGACACTTGTCTCACTCCGCTCTCGTCTCACTCCAGGGTTCACTCTTAAAGGTGAGAGAGGACACACTCCTTAAGCAAAGGCTGTATTGCACTTTAAATGCATGCTTTAAAACTCTAAAACTCGCTCTTAATGTGTTTTATTTGTGTTTCCTGTTTCACTTAATGCCACAGTATGAGCTAGCAAGCTAAGCTAAACCTAGCATGTTAACCAGCCCAGATATAACCAACCAACTAACTAGTTAGTTGGTTAATGCAGAATGATTCCGATCATAAACTTAGCTCTATGGTCATGCAACGTGTATACACTGACTGTATCCTTGAAGGAAGGTGATTGGTGGAGGAATAAGGCAATGTCAAGTTATATCAGACAGAAGGAATCAATGACAGAACTCAATCCAAAGATCACAGAGTGTGATGAGGTCTGAAATGACACTTCAGTCAATGCATGAGTAGGTTTAGAAGGAGTTCTTGGAGTGGTCCTGACCTGACGATTAATTGTGTTACTGGCCCTTTAACTATGTAATCTCTGTATTGTTAATTTAATTTAACTATCGGCCTTCATCACTGTCTTCTTCACTCCTTCATGTCTGTGTGTTCCTTAAGATATATCCCCCTGTGTTTTGTGTTTTCCAGGACCATTAAAACCACAGAATGGGCGGACACGACACCGGATCTCACCAGTTCACTGGCATCGCCAAGTACTTCAACTCCTACACCATCACCGGGAGGAGGAATGTGAGTTCAGTGGTGTCTCATCATCTCTACATCGAGTAATGATGTGAGATAATTGAATGAGGTTTGATTGTCATTGATGAGGCGTTAACGTGGGTCTGGTCTGGTTCTTGTTCCTCCAGTGTGTACTGGCCACCTACGCAACCATCGCCTCCATCATCCTCTTCTTCAAACTGAAGCCCAAGAAACAGGCCGCCGTCACCGAGAAATGATGTAAGGGATGCCTGCCCTGCTTAAAGGGCCGGTGTTACGCCACCAGGTGTGAGTGGGATCCCGGAGCCGCCGTTACAAGCCGTTTGAAAATCTGCCTTTTCTTGTGTTTTAGTAACATCACAAGTGGGTGTGTGTCCACCTAGATGTATGATGAGCAGATTTTCTAACGGCTGATCACACTCACACCTGGTGGCATAACATCACCCCTTTAATGAGGCTGAGAACACTGGGTTCTCCGTGTTTACTGTAGCGTGGAGGCCCCATGCGTCCATTTCACATTTGATACACTGGATAAGCTGTTCATTATAAGCTTAAAGCTGTTAATGCTAACGTCTGCAGACACATTAGAGTCCAGCATGATTTCTAACCCTTGTGCGTTCCCTCTCCCCAGGTTCCTCTCTGAGCTGGGCGGATCGTCGCTGAGTGAGGAGGCGTCGTGATGCGCTTGTAATAAACTGTCTGTACCATGTAAAAAAAAATAACAATAAACATCTGTTTCAAAAATTATTAAAAACACTTTTATTTACAAGTTTAACGGTATAAAAGACACTATAATACAGAACAGCAACGAGTCGAATACAGCAGAAGTCATGGCGGAAATTAAAGAAAGAGGGTCTAGGATTAGAATTGGCACCTTTCTTTTTTTTTTAGGCTTGTCCATTGTCCAACATTAGCTTGCATCTTTTTTAAACGACAAATTGAACGTCAAGATCACGACATCGAAGCCTTAATTTTAACCTTCAAATTATCACCAGGTCTTCATTTTCCAACCTCTCTGCCATCGAGAGAGAACCCTGTCAATCAAACTTCTGATCGGCCGTGGTTGACGTAAAAGTTCTAGAAGGTTCTGGTCAGGGGTTGTAGGCGCCGGCGGCCAGGAGGAGGTTCCTGCGGGTGAAGTGCAGGTGGATGACGGGCGTGGCCTTGGTCAGGTAGGTGCCCAGCAGCAGCTCCTGGGAGTTCTCCGGGAGGTGGATGTGCCCCGTGGTGGCGGTGAAGTCGTCCGTCTCCAGCTCATCGAAGGCTTTGAACGCGTCCCACAACCGCACCGTGTTGTCCATGGAGCCTGGAGAGGAGCAGCGTTTATTAGTCATCGGATACAAATACATTTATAATTAGAAGACGCTTTTATCCATAGCGACTTACAATAAGTGCATTTGTCCGAAGAAAGAAACAACAATATATCACTGTCGGTACAGTAAGGATGTTCATAGAACCAAGTACTAACAATCACTAGGTTAACCCGATCCCTGTATACAACAGAGATAGCTAGGATAAGAAAAAGCACAACTAAACGTGTGTTTGTTTAAATTATGGAATTTCTCTCTATTCAGTTATTTTATGGGGGGGGGGAGGGGCAATGAAATAGGTGGACCGCCAATATAAGCATTTACTTGTCACCAATAGGGCGGCATGTGGCTCAGGAGGTAGAGCGGGTTGGCTGATAACCGGAAGGTTGCTAGTTCGATGCCCGGCTCCTCCTCCTAGCTGGGTGTCGAGGTGTCCCTGAGTGAGACGCCTCACCCTGACTGCTCCTGACCAGCTGGCTGTGGCTTTGAGTGGCCAATGGTTAGAAAAACGCTGTAGAGATGGAGACCGTTTTCTATTATCACACTTTCAGTGATGATGAGGTCACCCACCGGAGGCCAGGATCTCCCCGTCGCGGCTGAACTTGAGGGTGTAGATGGCGTCCGTGTGTCCCTTTAGGTCTCCGATCATGATGCCGTGGCCGATGTCCCAGAGCAGCACGCGGCCGTCCGTCGCCCCCGACGCCATGAACTTCCCGTTGGGGGAGAAGGCAAGCGCGTGGATCGGACCCTGGAGGACAGACGTGTTAGAACATCAAATGATCGAATGTTAAAACTCTTTCTTAAAAAGGTTCAGATGTGGAAGATTCATATTTCAATATAGAGAGAGCTAATGTATTCTTCGTAACATGGGAAGGCTAGTCAGCAGACCCATATGCCAGGAGAAGAAAAGTTTATAAAATGTATTAACATTCGTTTTAATGTTCATGGAATTTCTAAAAATATGATGAATAGATAAGTAACTTATCTATTGTTTATTTCTTCACGTTACTTTGTGAAGACCAATAAGGCAACTGATGACATCTTAAACTAAACAAAGTGCTGCAGAAGACTCCTTGTCTGGGGTACAGTTTTCCAAATCCGATACCAGTTTCAGATATACCAGTTTCAGATATTCCTCCGATACTGCCTACGTGCGTTCGAGCTACCAAGTCAAAAAAACATGGATGCTCACGCTTAACAACAAGAATACAAATGTCTTATTATAATTATAATAATTATGTGGGAATCAATATCGGGTATGGTATCGGAACATCTCTAGTCCGGTGAGCTCACCTTGTGCCCGGTGAGGATGCGGACGCAGTTCCCGGTCAGGACGTCCCAGAGCCGGATGGTGCGGTCCGAGGAGCCGGTGGCCACGTAGTTGGAGTTGGGGTGGAAGCGGGTGCAGGTGATGTCCGCCAGGTGGCCGGCGAACATCCGCAGGGGCTGGTAGTGGTCCGTGGCCCACAGGCTGCGGAGCAGACAGATGAACACTTTATTGATCCCCAGGGGAAACTCAAAGTCACAGTAGCTTGAACACGTCACACACATACAACATTAACATGATGATAAAATAAAATATCCACACGGATAATATGGACGATTAAGATATGCTAAGGTCGTCTTGGTGAATTTGTGTCATGATGGTAGTGCAAATAAGTACGTACAGCAGTGCAGGGATAAAATCTAGCAGCCAGCATTAAATATGGACAATAAAAAAGGAATAATGCAAGCATTTTAATCATTTAAAAAGTATAGCAGTGAAGGATAAAGTCTAAAGAAAACCAATATTAAATATGTAAACAGTAATAATGAAACTTAACAGAACGTCATCCAACTACTGTGTGATGACGTTACAGTACAGGCATCCCCGTAACACCTGACAGACCAGGTGTGGTCAGGTGTTACTGTATAACGATGGACAGTGCGGTGAATGAAACATTGATATTTACATTTACATCTAGGGCATTTAGTAGCATGAATACATCAATAGATTAGGTCAAATTTTGGATTAAAAAGAGAAAGGGTAAAATAAATATGGGAATACTATTCACTTCACTAAGGAGGTAGAGCGGGTTGACTGGTAACCAGAAGGTTGCTAGTTCGAGAGTGTGGAGGTGTCCCTGAGAGAGACGCCTCACCCTGACTGCTCCTGACGAGCTGGCTGTCGCCCTGTGTGGCTGACTCCGCAGTCGGTGTCTGAATGTGTGCATGAATGGGTGAATCTTGAAGCAGTACTGTGAAGCGCTTCGGGCAGCCACTGGTTAGTAAAGCACGGTATCGTGGGGGTCCTCACCGGGCCACGCGGTCGTGCCCCCCGCTGATGAAGTAGTAGCCGTAGGGGCTGAACTGTGTGTCCCACACGGGGTAGTTGTGGCCCTTGTAGCCCACCAGGCAGGTGAAGGTCTGCAGGCTCCACAGCCGCACCGTCCCGTCCTCGGAGCACGACAGCAGGTAGTTCCTGTGGAGAAGCACCGGGGGGCAGCGGAGGTGAAGTGGTGTCACACGCGGAAATACGGTCGAGTTTCGAGTGACTTGAGTACTCGCCGATACCCTATTTTTTTTTTAGGCAGTATCGGAGGAATTTCCGATACTGGAATCGCTATTGGAACAACTCTAGTTCTGTACGCATGTAAGATGCTGTTCTATATGTATACAAGATAATACAATATACGTATGTAAGAGGCTGTTCGGTGTGTAAGAGGCTGTTCTGTGTGCAAGAGGCTGTTCTGTGTGTAAGAGGCTGTTCCCCGAGCAGCTGCCCACCTGTCGGGGCTGAAGCTGATGCCGTACACCGGCCCGCTGTGGCCGTGGAGGATCTTGGACTCGCTGGCCGTCTTCTCGTCCATGATCCTCTCCAGCACGTCGTCCGACTCCTTGTCGATCAGACTCAGGTCTGCAAGGGAAACGAGAGAAACATTTCAGCGGGAGAGGATCCTGCCGTCCAGTGGACGCGTGGTCATCCAAGGTGTCAACACAATACGGTCAAGTGGGGCCAGGCAGTAGCTCAATATTTTTACCTGCAGCGGATTTGACCCTGCGCAGCTTCTTGGGCGTGACGCTCCACACCCGTACGGTGGAGTCGGCGTAACCCCCGGCGATCAGGCTGGAGTCGTCGGTGAAGTCCACCGCCGTCAGACCCTTCAGACCACAGGAGGGAAACAACAGTTACTATCACACGTACCATCAATACATTGATTTAAGAAAAATAACACATTCCTAATTTTTTAATGTACGGCGGTATGTGGCTCAGGAGGTAGAGCAGGTCAGCTGGTAACCAGAAGGTTGCTAGTTCGATCCCCGGCTCCTCCTAGTGGAGTGTCGAGGTGTCCCTGAGCGAGATGCCTCACCCTGACTGCTCCTGATGAGCTGGCTGTCGCCCTGGCCGACTCCGCCGTCGGTGTGTCAATGTGTGCATGAATGGGTGAATGTTAGGCAGTATTGAACAGCGCTTTGAGTGGCGACTGGTTTGAAACGCGCTGGTGAAATGCAGTCCATTTAACATTTAACATTATTCAAAAACACATTTCCCACGATGATGCTGTATGTTTACTTTTGTTTTCATACTTATAAAGCAAACCCTAATGTTATGTTACATGTTTGCCACAAGAATGGATCATTTTCTGATTTTAATAAACCAGTTCACATCAGAAGAGATAATCATCCCTCTGAGCACTTTGGAAAAGCCATTGCTTATCCAACGTCTCCTCCACGATGCAGCACGCTCTGCATCAGCATGGTGCTTTAGACCGGGCCTTACCTGGTACGCATTGAGGAAGGAGTAGAAGCAGATAGAGGGCAGGGTGTCCCGTCCCAGGCGGACCCTCTTCGTGGCTTCCTTCAGGTTCATGATCTTGTCCAGCTTGTCCGAGTCCTTCAGCTCCGGCAGTGGGATCCTGTGGAGGAGACACACAGACACCATCAGCTTCCAAACTAACGATTTAGAGTCATTGGCCAGGGATTGTAACGCGGCCGTACGATGAAGTCATCTGAACCAAGAACCATGTATGCGTACGTTTTTAAAATGTCCAATTAAAAAGAATTACACTTAATTAAAAAACATTCATATGTTATATAATCCGGGTCTGCTTAGCTAGGGAGGTAGAGCGGGTTGGCTGGTAACCGGAAGGTTGCTAGTTCGATCCCCAGCTCCTCCTAGAGTGTCGAGGTGTCCCTGAGCGAGACGCCTCACCCTGACTGCTCCCGACGAGCTGGCTGTCGCCCTGCGTGGTCGACTCCGCCCTCAGTGTGTGAATGTGTGAATGAATGGTTGTAAGTCCCTTTGGATTAAAGCATCTGCTAAATGCCCTCAATGTAAAGGTCTTATAATGAATCTCTTAACTCCACTGCGCTGTCATATTGACTGAGAGGAGAGCATAGGGACGGTGGATGGTGCTGGGTGCGGACCTGTTTTGCTGGGGCGCGTTGGGGTCCTGCTTCTTGCTCTTGTTGCCCAGGCTGTCCTTCTTGGGCTTCTTCTTCTTGGGTTTCCCCTCCTCGTTCTCCACCTCCTCGTCTTCATCGTCCAGGGGAACCTCGATCTCCGGTTCCTTCAGCAGCCCGTAGAACACCTGCAGGGGGGGGGGGGGGACAGAAGGGAACCACCGTGAGATGATAAGATAGGAATCGTACACACCCTACAACACACACTAGTAGATGCCTAGCCTCCGAACTTACCCCCCCACACCCCTCTTACACACTTATTGTATGTTGTACGTCCTTGCACTTAAAAACAGTACTTAGCAAAGTGTAGTATCTTATCCTAGCTATCTGTGTTGTATACGGGGAATGGGTTAACCTAGTGATAGTTAGTGCTTGGCACCTGGTTCTATGAACATCCTTACTGTACTAACAGCGATATATTGTTGTTTCTTCTGACAAATGTACTTATTGTAGGTCGCTCTGGATAAAAGCGTCTGCTAAAGGCCCTGAATGTTCCTGTATTCACACCAGCAGTCCCACAATGCTCCTGAGCAGCGCAGGCCCAGCGACCGACCACACCCACCTTGGCCTTGTTGGAGTCCCTCTTGGCCTCGCCGGCCAAGCTGCCCGACATGGCGTCAATCTGGCTCTTGCTGCGTGGCATCCCGTCGAAGATGTCGATGTAGAGGTGCTCCTGGATGATGGTCCAGATCTGGTTGTTCTGCCGCTCCTGCAGGTGCCTCTTCAGCAGCTGGTACGAGTCTCGGGAGATACGCAGCACGAACTTGCTGGTGCGGAAGTCCAGCAGCGTCTCGTTGCCCCTCATGTGTTCCTTCTTTGATAGGCTGGACAGGATCCGCAGGTCGTCGCTATAGTAACACTCCTGGTCCCCGCTGAACCTGGGTCATCAAGACGCACAATCCGTTATTAGTCTACAATGTTTTGGAACTCAATATGTCGCTCATGAACAAGGTCAAGACACGGAGGTTCACTCCTCAACGCAGTTCCCAAAAACAAACATAAAATAAAACCAACTGAACTATATCACAACTGAACAGAACATGGGCGGCATGTGGCTCAGGACTCGAGAGACTAGAGCGGGTTGGCTGGTAACCGGAAGGTTGGTAGTTCGATCCCCGGCTCCTCATAGCCAAGTGTCGAGGTGTCTCTGAGCAAGACACCTCCCCCTCACTGCTCCTACTCATGGCTGACACCGCCGTCAGTGTGTGAATGTGTGCATGAATGGGTGAATGTTAGGCAGTATTGTGAAGCACTTTAAATGGCCACTGGTTAGAAAAGCGCTGTATGACTGCGGTCCATTTACCATTTAACATTGACTTACTTCTCAAAGAAAGCTTTGGACTCTGTTTCGTGGTTGTTGTAGACCAGCTCGAGGTACATGTGCACGAAGAGTGGGTAGAAGACCTGGGACAGCTCCGCCCGGTGGCAGTCCAGCACCGACTCGATGAACTTCTTGAGGCCGCTGTAGTAGACGTCGTAGAGGACCGGGTCCCCCTGCTGGCTGTAGGCCGACAGGACGACGTTCACATCAGGTCGGTCGTCCCCGGCGCCGACTGAAAGTGTCAACAAGGCATATGCATCACGTTATAACCTCACGGAACAGAATCAGTGCAGACTCTTTTTATTTTATACAAGCTATTACAATTCTGGGTCTGGGTCTGGGGGGGGGTTGGGTCTTGGGGGTCTCGGTATGGGTCTGGGTCGTCCGGGTTTTTACTACCAAAAGAATTGGTAGTTTTGGTAATAATCTTTCTGTACAGCAGATGAATGGGTCATGTATCAACCTGCAGACATAAGTTCAAACCATAACACACTTAAGGTTTATGCATTAATTGTGGTATTGCACAAATGGACCAGGGCCCTATTTCAAGAGAAACATGCATTGAAAGTGTTTTAAACCAGGAGGTCAGCGACCACCGGACCTTTGGGTGGCGGCGGCGGAGCGGCGACGGCAGCAGCAGCGGGGGTCGGGGCGGCGGACACCCGGCTGAGGAGGGAGCCCGCGTCCCCCACGCCGCCTCCAGCCTCCTGGCTCCCCGACCCCGTCCCGGAGGACTCGGAGCCCGTCTGGTCCTCCGGATCATCCGGTAAGCCCGCTTCCCGCCGCAAGATCTCCACCGACTCAGACAGGTTGTTCTTCTGGAGGAACCGCAGGACCGCCCGCAGCGTCTCCTCCTCCCCCGGGGCCGAGGGCTTCACCGCCCCGGGGGAGGAGGCCGGACCCCCCGGGGACCCGGCGGGGGGCCTCCCGTCGGTTCTGGAGCCATCGTTGGACGTTTCTGGTTGAATCTCTTTTTCTTCCTCCGTTTCACTGTGACCACTTTGCACGGCCGCCATTTTTGGAATGAACTGCGCATGTGCACATTAAATGAAAGGGAAGCGACAACGTAAAACCGGGCCCTGTGATTGGCTGTGACGCGTGGCGCTGGGTGTAGTGTCGTTGGATCTGATTGGTCCGTGGAAATATCAATTAAGTGAGGGCTTTTACTTTTGTTCCTCTTTTTTGTTCCTATTTTTGTTCTCAATAAAAACGTTCCTTTGGAATCGCAACGTGTATATATATATATTTCGATATTATTATTATTTTAAAATATATATTTATCTTTTTTCAAGTTTATATCATATGTGAATTGTATTTTGACAGAGCAGGGTTGAAAGATTATATATATATATATATTTTTTTTTTATTATTATTATTATCATGTCCTACCAGATGGTGGCGCTGTAGTCAAAGCTGAACATTTGTCGTTCTGATTCTCACAACAGTCTCATTTAAAGGCCATTATTATTATTAACACTAACTGTCTTAACCCTGCTCGTCAAAACACAATTCAGATATGACGTTAACTTGAAAAAAAAAAAATATATATATATATATATATATAAAAAAAGATATATATATATATATATATATATATATATATAAATGACTTAAATGTATATTTAAGTAAAAACGATAACAGGTAACACATAATCCATGGTCTTCAGTGTCATCAACCATAAACAGGTTATACAGCAGGCAGCCTTTTACAACAGAACATGCAAACCTACATTATTTATGCCAACATTAGACCGGTGCCAGTAGAGTAGACCTTTATAAAGGGAATGGTACCGATGTGTTTTTGTCTCTATCTGGCAGAACAGATCTGCCAATTAGCGCTTGTGAAAGCCTGCAATTCTCCCAGTTATTGATCGAGGATTAGTTCTTCTTAAATTCTTCAAACAAAGAGCGAACAGGGCCTAATTAGAGATAAGCAAATCTTCTTCCCATCAGTGTCCACACAGATGTCTTTAATTCTAAGATACATATCACAAAATGGAAGGTTCAATCTAGAGAGGTCATTTGGTATGGGGAAACCATGTGTGCATTGCAATGGCATTAACACGTTTAAGAGGTACCGCATAGCATATAAGTTATAATGAAACCGAGAGCTGGTGTGGTTCGGATAGTTAATGAGGCCACTATATTATCTATGCTTTATAATGTGTACATGTATTCATTCTTATACGTAAGAAAGCCTTTGTATGATACACTACGATACACACAGTCTGTTGGAACAGAGCCATCCTGCTCTCAGACGGCTGAGTCCCTGTGTGTCGCTGAAGGCTGCGTTCTAAAAAGGAAATAAATAAATAAGCAAAATTCATTTCATTTCCTCGAATAGATTTCCTCCACCTAGAGATGTCGAGAGTCCAATTAGCAACACAATGTTATTTATGTAGCCCCTGTGACCGCAGCCGACAGAACAACTACACACAGTGTTGGTCTGAATCGGTCTAATTAAGATCTGCTTTGTACACGACTGTTGGGTTTAAGTGACTATCCTCTAGTGTGAGGGATGTTGCTTTATACCTTTATATATGTACTGTATATACGTATATAGGGGAGAGAGGGCCGAGAGAGAGGAGAGTTGAGAGAGAGGGGAGAGAGAAAGAGCGACAGCAGGGAGAGAGAGAGGGGAGAGAGGAGAGAGTGGCGAGAGAGAGAGGGGAAAGAGAGGGGAGAGAGAGGAGAGGGGGGAGAGGGGGGAGAGAGTGAGAGACAGCAGGGGGAGAGAGAGGGGAGAGAGGAGAGAGTGGCGAGAGAGAGAGGGGAAAGAGAGGGGAGAGAGAGGAGAGGGGGGAGAGGGGGGAGAGAGTGAGAGACAGCAGGGAGAGAGAGAGGAGAGAGTGGTGAGAGAGAGAGGGGAAAGAGACGGGAGAGAGAGGAGAGGGGGGAGAGAGAGTGAGAGACAGCAGGGAGAGAGAGAGGGGAGAGAGGAGAGAGAGCAGGGAGAGAAAGCTGGGAGAGAGAGAGGGTGAGAAAGAGGGGAGAGAGAGGGGAGAGAACGAGAGGGTCTGTCTCTCTATCTCTCTCTCTCTCTTTCTCTCTCTCTCTCTCTCTCTCTCTCTCTCTCTCTCTCTCTCTCCCATCTCTCCCCTCTCTCCCCACTCTCTCTTTGTCGCTGAAGGGCGCTCTGTCGGGCGTGGCTCTACTCTGACATAAAGGATCACGACACGAACAAGAGACAAAGTTCACAACTCGGATCTAAAAATGTTATCCAAATATGGGCAAAAAGCATTGATATATAGGGGGGAGGGGCTGTGAGGAGGAGAGGGGTGAGGAAAGAGGGGTGAGGAGGTGAGAGGTGAGGCTGGGAGAAGGAGAGGGATGAAGGAAAGAGGGGGGAGGAAGAGAGGAGGAGAGGGGTGAGGAGGAGAGGGGTGAGGCTGTGAGGAGGAGAGGGGTGAGGAGGAAAGGAGGAGAGGGGTGAGGAAGAGAGGAGGAGAGGGGTGAGGCTGTGAGGAGGAGAGGGGTGAGGAGGAGAGGGGTGAGGCTGTGAAGAGGAGAGGAGGAGAGGGGTGAGGCTGTGAGGAGGAGAGGGGTGAGGAGGAAAGGAGGAGAGGGGTGAGGAGGAGAGGAGAGGGGTGAGGCTGAGAGGAGGAGAGGGGTGAGGAGGAGATGAGAGGGGTGAGGCTGTGAGGAGGAGAGGGGTGAGGAGGAAAGGAGGAGAGGGGTGAGGAAGAGAGGAGGAGAGGGGTGAGGCTGTGAGGAGGAGAGGGGAGAGGAGTGAGGAGGTGAGGAGAGGGGTGAGGCTGTGAGGAGGATGGTATGGAATGGGGGCCAGTCAGAGACCAGTGAGCAGGCTTGGTAGACCTCTACCAGGTAGAGTTAATGAGGAGTGAGAGTCCCAGAGGTGCTGAGGAGGCTGAGGGCCACTCCCCGGCTCTCCAGTCGTACCTCGCTCTCCCTGCAGCTGGCTCCCCCCTTTGTCCCTCCCTGACCCTCTTATCCTGAGTGCAGGGGAGCTACTCTGTGTGTGTGTGTGTGTGTGTGTGTGTGTGTGTGTGTGTGTGTGTGTGTGTGTGTGTGTGTGTGTGTGTGTGTGTGTGTGTGAATGTGCCTGTGTATGCTTGTATTTGCATGTGTGTATGTGTGTATGTGTGTGTGTGTGTGTGTGTGTGTGTGTGTGTGTGTGTGTGTGTGTGTCTGCGTGTGCGTGCAGCCTTGGCGGGGCCTTTTGCCCAGTCATGTGTGATAATTGGTGTGAAAGCAGGGCTGAGGGATTTGAGCTCCGCGTGTTCAGAGGACGAGATGTGGCTCTGCATTATTTAGTCGCGACCTCGCTGGAGAGACGCTACGGAGAGACGGTCCACACGCAGCGGCCGTACACGCAGAGCTGCAGCAGCCTGCTAGAGACTTATGACTTAGCATCATGTAGCGTCTTATCCTAGCTATCTCTGTTGTGTACGGAGAATGGGTTAACCTAGTGATGGTTAGTGCTTGGCACTTGGTTCTATGAACGTACTTACTGTACCCACAGAGATATATTGTTGTTTCTCTTTCTTCTGACAAATGTACTGATTGTTAGTCGCTCTGGATAAAAGTGTCTGATAAATGCCCCAAATGTTTGAAAATGTGTGTATTGTATGTAACGTCACATTGTAACATTGATATTGTACAAATATAAAGTATAAATGAGAGTGGAGGTCTACAGCCACCGATCAGTGCTCCAAAGCAGCACTGATCACTGACCCCCCCCCCCCCCCAGGACCCACTGAGGTAACTAATGTTGTCCTTTAAATACTGTAAATAATGTACCAATCGGCCAATCGCCTTCATTCATTTGTATTATGCATTTGAATTAGGATGGATGTCTTTTTTGTGACATAGGTAAGACTGTGTACAAATGTGTCCTCAAAGTCCACATTTAGAATTATTTTCTATAAAAACACATTGCGTTGCAGAGTGCATCTTTGTAATGGACATCCCCCAGTAATATATACACATAATCACACAAGCATATACACAGATACAAATACACACACACACACAAATCAGTAATAATGACCTCTGTCCCCAACAACCAGCTCCAAATACTCTGATATCAGCCCATGGATTCATCCTCCTCAGCTCATCAATAATACTGTTTGAAGACAAGCCCTCAATCAAACAAAAAACATGCAGGCACACAGTGTACACACACACACACACACACACACACACACACACACACACACACACACACACACACACACACACACACACACACACACACACATTGGTTGGATAGTCTGTTTAAATAGTGAGGGTCAGATATTTTCAATCTGTTTTTTAATGTTTCTCTGAAGAAAAGCTATTGCATAGAATAACATGATCAAGCCTCAACATGTATTTTCAATATTTTATTTTGTTTTTACTTGAATGTGTGCATTACTTAATTGTTGAAAAATATGCAGTGTATTCTATTTAACTGATTGGTCAATAACATTCCAAGAGCCATTTTTCAATGACGGGAAACCTTTAGCTTTTAACGATTAAGAATTAATTTGCTACGAATCCCAACATAAAATAAATGGTTGAACAATATCTATCAGATGTTTCATTGACAGAAACAAAATGCTCAATGCTCCGCACAACAATATTATAAATTCAGCAGATCAAAGTCCGAAAATAGATGGAGTATTATTGTTCAAATTATTATTTCTCATTATTGTTGGTACCTGTGGTAAAGCTGAATAAATCTTTATATCAATAATTCTCTAATAGTGCTAAGCAGAATTGGCTTTGCCTCAGCCACATCCCCATGTATATATACATATATATATGTATGTATATATTTTTTTCCAATATTGCTTTGTGATTTATTGCTTACACACTTGTGAAGAAAGGGTCTAAGGACTGTTTGTCTATTCTGTTTGATCCTAGAGAGACAGTCTGCCACGTGCTCACAGTCTGCTGTGTCTAGATAGAGCAGGACAGGATGAAAGGTTTTGTGTGTGTGTTTATGTTTGTGTGTGTGTCTGTTTACGTGTATGTATGTGTGTGTGTTTGTGTGTGTGTGTGTGTGTGTGTGTGTGTGTGTGTGTCTGCATGTGCTTGTGTTTGTATTTGTGTGTGTATGTGTGTGTGTCTGTGTGTGTGTGTGTGTGTGTGTGTGTGTGTGTGTGCGTGTGCAGACACACACAGAATTA
Source organism: Micromesistius poutassou (assembly GCF_964030765.1). Lineage (NCBI taxonomy): Eukaryota > Metazoa > Chordata > Actinopteri > Gadiformes > Gadidae > Micromesistius > Micromesistius poutassou. Next base: position 2,460,016 of record NC_140273.1, on the reverse strand, counting down.
AACAGGAGGTTATATGTGTGTGTGTGTGTGTGTGTGTGTGTGTGTGTGTGTGTGCATGTGTGTGTGTATGCGTGTAATCTATGTTGGCTTGGGGGGGCGTGTCTGTAGGGCGGGGGGGGGGGGCGGGTCTGTAGGGGCAGTGGGGGGGGGGCGTGTCTGTAGGGGGGGGCGGGGGGTCTGTAGGGGCAGTGGGGGGGGGGGGCATATCTGTAGGGGGGGGCGGGGGGTCTGTAGGGGCAGTGGGGGGGGGGGGGGGGGGGGGGGGGGCCCTGTGAGAGATGTGTTAGATCAATGCCTCCTCACTGGGGCTTTGAGGTTTTCACCGGGGGCATATCTGAGGACGAACCCATTTGCAGCATGACAGACAACCTTGAAAATGCACACACACACATGTGCGCACACACACACACACACACACACACACACACACACACACACACACACACACACACACACACACACACACACACCTGAACAGGAGCAGCAGGAACACAGAAGCTCCCAGTAATGGAGGCGTGGGAGGAACTGGTTTGAAATGGAAGCGTTCCCCCAGCTATCCTCCACCACTTACAGTAATACAGTTCAGAGTACAGTCCAACACCTGCACGGCCCAGGGGGATTAACCAAATGTTCTCCCTGAGATAATCTAAAACCCAATTTCAGGTCGCAGTCAAAAAAACTTAACAATGTGCATGAAAAATGGTTTTTGACTGAATTGATCATTTACATATTCATGACCTCCTGGCAGGTAGTGAGAAGAGGAGAGGGGGGAGAGGAAAGGAAAGGAGGAGAGGAGAGGGAGGAGGAGAGGAGAGGGAGGAGAGGAGAGAGAGGAGAGGAGAGAGTGCCCCCCCCCCCCCCCTCATCCCTCCCCCCCTCCCCCCACCTTATTACCATAGAAACAGGGCAGGACCCTGAAATGGCTTATCGGGTCAATACATCGGTTAAACTGGGATAAATTAAGAATGGGATAAAAATAATTGCAGATCGGCCAAAGCTTTGGCCTCCCGACCAAAGGAATCAGACGCGTGCTGCGTATCCCCGACTCGTTAACTGTGAATCGTTCTCATAAGCAGCTGCCGACGCAATCGATCTGCTCCGTGATTATAGGCCATTAGTCGACTATAGATCAGCACAAACACACACCTACGTGTATATCACATATATAGACGCACACACACATTTAAATGCTTTTATTTGGATCCACAAACAGGGGAAAAAAGATCCAAACATTTTGGGAAGAAATACTGATAATGTGACAGGTTCATCAAGCTACAAGTCTTTGCCTACACGATAAATTAAGTTATTAAACACTGAACACTTAAGGATAAACAAAACATCTTTGCCTCCAGACTCTCATGGGCTGATACAGAGCGAAATTTTGCCAATCTTTTGGCTTCCCTCTTTAGTAATCCCCCCAACCGCAGTCCTCTAACCACATTTTTGTGAATATGGCCTAAGCTTCCAAAGATTAATGATATAAGTTGACATTGGTAACCTAGTTGGCCTATATGACTCACCAGTGGCTGGTATTTCAGTAGCTTAGTGTAGCAACAGGTGTCCATATACAAATCGAAGCAACAGCCCACCTCAATAATGACTACTTTTTCACACACACACACACACACACACACACACACACACACACACACACACATTGAAACACAAGAGCACACACACAAATATATAGATGCACAAAAACACACATACACACAGACTGATGAGGTACGGAGAAACAATATATATGCTAACTCCACAACCCAGAATTCAAACAGGAAATGCCTATGCAGCCTATCAGATCTCCCAGGTCTCTGCTGCGACCACCCCGGGCTGTGACGGGCCGACCTCATTGGATGTGTTTAATCACGGCTGTGGAGGGATAATGAAATGCTCCGTCTGGAGGAGATCAATATCTGTTTACGTGTGTGTGTGTGTGTGTGTGTGTGTGGTGATGAGTACTCTATAACTGCTCCTCTGGCTGACTGCCAGGGGCTGGGAGGGATGTGCAGTCAGCACTCTGCACTGTGGGGGAGAGGGAGGGGAGGAGGAGGAGAGGGAGGAGGGGAGAGAGGGGAGGGGGAGGGAATGGAGAAGGAGGAGAGGAGGGGAGAGAGGGGAGGAGGAGAGAGGGGAGGAGAGGAGGAGGAGAGAGAGGAGGATAGAGGGAGGAGAGGCGAGGGAGGAGGAGAGAGGGGAGGAGAGAGAGAGGAGAGGAGGAGGAGAGAGAGGGAAAGGAGAGGGAGGAAAGGAGAGGGAAGAGAGGAGAGGAGAGAGGGAGGAGAGGAGAGAGAGGAGGAGAAGAGAGAGAGAGAGGAGAGGAGAGGAGTAGAGGAGAGAGAGAGAGAGGAGAGGAGAGGAGAGAGGGAGGAGATGAGAGGAGAGGAGGTGACTGCAGAGGGCTTTGGCTGACGGGTGCCTGAGGCATTCGTAGCAGCGTGGGCAGGCGGTACATGCTGATGGTGAATGGTGCATGGCTGGTTTGAAGGCTGCCTGAGGTTGCATAACGTGTGGATCAGAGGAGTGTGCTGCGGTGAGAATATCATCTGTGGCTGGAGAGAAAGGGGACAGGATGGAGCATTGAAGACTTTTGTCTAACCTGTTACTCAGCAGATCTATTCAGGCTCCTTCCTATAATGTCTACATTCAGTAAGTCGTTGAATTGATTTGTGTAGAGAAGGAATAACAAAGCTGTCTTTTGCGGTGACCTGTAACTAATATCCCTATATTCTACTGCCTCTTTGTTCCTTCCTCCATTGAGAACGGACTAATGATGATCCCCAGACTAACTAGGGTACCCCAAACTAACCTAGGAGGAGAGGGAGGAGAGGAGAGAGGGAGAGGAGAGGGGAAGAGGAAAGGGTACCCCAAACTAACGTAGCCCTTTCCCGATAAGGGATACGCCATTGGTGATGACTATAGAAAACTAGGCATCAAAACGGTGGGCCGATGAGGGAAATTAACGTATTTATTTGGTAAGACAAGGGTGATTTCTCCCAGATGACTTCAGTCGATAGACTGGGTCATACTGGGAGGAGACCTGATGGTTGAATTGTTATGTAAGAGTCTCCCTGGTGGGCCATCAACAGACATCAGCCCGGACCCCCACTGATGGGTCTATTATTATTCTTACAACAGGAATATTAAAGATCATCACAGGACATTGACACGTAAATTCAGGGCATTTATCACACGCTTTTACCCAAAGCGACTTACAATAAGTCCATTTGTCAGAAGAAAGAGAAACAACAATATATCGCTGTCGGTACAGTAAGGATGTTCATAGAACCAAGTGGCAAGCACTAACAGTTGCTAGGTTAACCCATTCCCTGTATACAACAGAGATAGCTAGAATAAGATGCTACACAAAGCAGGGGGGGGGGGGGTAAAGGGGGAGGCTATGCAGAGTCCAGGTTAACTCTCAACAAGTGAGTCTTGAGTCTTTTGCGGAAGGACATGGCGTTGAAATCCTAGGGCCGTTATATAGCAGTAGGGGTCAGTCATCAAAGGGAAGGAATTCTGAGTAGAAGTAGTGACAGACTGTTCTGTTCTGTCATTAAAAGTGCAGGATCTGCCAGGCAGAACAGCCTCTTTTCAATGGAGAATTCCCTTTAAAATCAAACCAAGGGAATTATTAACGACATTTAGGTTTTAGTTATTCGGGATTCCATCTTATGCCTTATTTTCAGTTCATCTTCTCTCCCTTCCAGTGAGGCAGGCTAGTCTCACTGGGACCAGATCAGGCAGGTAACTGTTCATAATGGTTTGGATCACCACGGCCCAGACCCTTCTGGGTCCAGACCCTGCCAGGGTTCCCTTGGGCAAGCTTTTTATTCCATTCCTCCATTTGAGTTCCTTTACGATAGATCAGCAGCAGAGGAGTCCTGAAAGAAATCCTGAAATACGATTGGCCGTCACAAGTCACAACCTGAAAGAAGTGAGCCAATGACCTTCCTCTTGAGAGGTTCCATGAAGACACACCCCCATTAAGACACGCCCCCATGAAGACACCCCCCCCCCCCCCCCATGAAGACACGCCCCATTCGGACAAACTGGGCCGTCAGTAAAGGGAAGTTGTGTCCCATCTCGCCCCCTTCTTTGATTCCTTCCCTCCCTGCCCTTGTGTTTCTCTGATTTTCCTCACTCCCCTTATTGTCTTCAACCTGTCCCTCGTTAACATTCCCCTCTCAGCGAGTTTCCCTTCCTCTGGGCCACTTCGTCTTGGTTCTTTGTGGTTCTTGGTTCTTTTTCGCTTACTCCCGACTACGTCTTGGTCTTGGTCTCTGCCGGATTGTTCTCCTGATGTACGACTGTCTGATCTGACCTGTGTGTACCGACCTGTCCACTAGTAAAACACATTCTCTCTCGACAGACTTCTGCCTCCACTGCTGTTGAGTCCTGTTCCCTGCTGCTCACCCAGCCGCTACACGCTGGTGTTGGATTAGCCTCTGCTTGCTAAGGGAGAGCCCACACCAAAAGGGCCCAAAGCCAGAACTGAGACCACTTCTGACCTGGTGTACAATGTATTCTGTCTTGTGTATTTGTAAATTTGTATTTGTATATTTGTATATCATGTATTGTAAATGAACTGCATTTATACAGCGCTTTTCTAACCAGTGGCCACTCAAAGTGCTTTACAATACTGCCTCACATTCACACACACCGACGGCGGAGTCAACCATGCAAGGTGACAGCCGGCTGGTCAGGAGCAGTCAGGGTGAGGGCGTCTCGCTCAGTGACACCTCGACACTCGGAGAGGAGCTGGCTCGAACCAGCAACCTTCGGGAGCCAACCTGCTCTACCTCCTGAGCCACATTCCGCCCATAAATAAATACATAAACTAATGAATGAATTCCCCTTCATGTCTTCATAAACTCAGCTTGTATTCATGTTGTAGATGTAGAGGAGACGAGGGAGGAGGGGAGAGAGGGAGGAGAGGAGAGAGAGGGGAGGAAGGGAGGAGAGGAGGAGAGGAGAGAGGGAGGAGAGGAGAGAGAGGGGAGGAAGGGAGGAGAGGAAGAGAGGAGAGAGGGAGGAGAGGAGAGAGGGAGGAGAGGAGAGAGAGGGGAGGAAGGGAGGAGAGGAGGGAGGGAGGGAAGGAGAAGGAGGAGAGGAGAAGGGAGAGAGTGAGGAGAGGAGGTATTAATAAACACAGCTTGTATTCATGTTATACAGGTAACATACATTGATGAACCAACGATGTGGTGTTATCATGATGTTGAGTTCAGCGGGTTCCTCCTTGCGGTTGGTTGAACCACGTGGGGGGGTGCCGCCGTCCCCAGTATGACCCCCAGCCTCCCTGCAGGGTACGGTTGTTTTGCTGTTCAGCCTCGCCCCGCCCTGCCGCTCCACAGTAACGAGTCCCCGCGGAACAGCGGCTGAAGCAGCTTTCAAACAGAAGTCATCAGCTATTAAAACATGATGAAACGGTTAACACAACTTATTAATTACAAAGCCGTAGCTACAATAATCGTTGCAAAAGGAAACTCTTTACTGTACTTGCAAACCTAAATGGTAGGAAGTGTCATTCAAGACACTCCTAAACTCGGAGATAGGAGGTTAAACGATGCATAATCCGATCCTTACAAAAGGATAATAATGAGGTCATTGATTCTCTCATCCCTGTGATAAGTGTGCATATCGGGAACTCGCAAGGCGTTTCAGATATATTTCCATATGCATGATAACTATTCTTTGCCTCAGGAAACAGAAGTGCGGCATTTCCCTCTCCCTGAACGCCATCCCATAATGCTCCACTCCTGCTGCTCTGAGGAGCGTGTGTTGCCGGGGTCCAAACACTCAGCGAGAGCTGTTCTCCGCTGCACCAGTGCTCACAGCTACGATGTGCGCCTAAAAATATCAACCTCTTAGCGTCTTAGTCTCGCCGACCTCCTCCTCACAGACGTGTCTCTGAGGAGAACCTCGCTGGTGTTTTGAGGAGAACCTCGCTGGTGTTTTGAGGAGAACCTCGCTGGTGTTTTGAGGAGAACCTCGCTGGTGTTTTGAGGAGAACCTCGCTGTTCTGCCGATGGAGGAGTAACGTGTCTTATATGTTGTATGTATGTTATTAACGGCTCATATTGTTACCTATAGAAAACTTAATAAAACGACATGCGACTTATATAGCGCTTTTCTAGATACTCAAAGACGCTTCACAGAGAGAGACAAAATAAAATAATTGAATAAGAACGTATATTAGTAAAAAGATAAGACAAAGTAAATAAGAGTAAAGGGAGCGCAGGGAAGGAGGTTATGTGGTGAAATCAGTCTTATAAAGGCGGGTTATGAGGGCTTAATAAATTGTACCAATGAGGTCACATTGTCAGGTCTGGTATGTTTAGTTTGGGAACCAACCAACCATTCCCATTGGTCCCGCTTCACAAAGCACAACGACATCCAATCAGCCACCTGCATGATTATTTCCTGTTCAATTAAACAACTCAGACTGAGAGAACGACATGCAGGATAATAACGAGACAAGGACACACTGATTAATCTCTTGATGAACAGCAATGTGTGTGTGTGTGTGTGTGTGTGTGTGTGTGTGTGTGTGTGTGTGTGTGTGTGTGTGTGTGTGTGCGCACGTGCATGTTTGCAGGTGTGTGTGTGTGTGTGTGTGTGTGTGTGTGTGTGTGTGTGTGTGTGTGCGAGTGCTTGCAGGGGCATGTCATCAGTCTGTCTGTCTGCCTCGCTTCATCAATTCTATTCACCTATAATTAGACTGTGAACAAGATGGCCGCCTGGCTCCCAGTGACACAGCGCTTTTCAGAGAGAGAGAGAGAGAGAGAGCGAGAGCGAGGGAGAGAGAGAGGGAGAGAGGGAGAGAGAGAGAGAGAGAGAGAGAGGGAGAGGGAGAGGGAGAGAGGGAGAGGGAGAGGGAGCAAGAGGGAGAGAGAGGGAGAGAGAGGGAGCGAGAGGGAGAGAGAGGGGGAAAGAGAGAGAGACTTTATTTTATTTTATTTTTATTATTATTATTTATTATTATATCAATCGATGCCGCTACTTGTTTTTACTTATTTTTACATATTTCAATTTTTACTATCTTATTTACTTTATCTTGTTGAGGAACCAAGCCTAAGAATTGTACTCTTGTGTACAATAAGACGTAATAAAGTGATTCTGGTTCTGATTCAGACTGACAAACCCCCCTGGGTTTGTCAGCAGCAGGAGGGGGGCGCCCACCAACCAATCACCAATCAGCCCTCCCAGCAAACTGAAAGTACACAGTAACCTCTGAAGACAGAAGAATAAACCTTTGAGTCAGACGAAGAAAAGCCTCTGAATTATGTGTGTGTGCGTGTCATTGTGTGTCTGTCTGTCTATGCCTCGGGTCCCGGGTGAACTGTGGAAGCTCCTTCAGAGAGAGGCCCTGCAAGTGTGTTTGTGTGTGTGTGTGTGTGTGTGTGTGTGTGTGTGTGTCTGTGTGTGTGTGTGTGTGTGTGTGTGTGTGTGTGTGTGTGTGTGTGTCTCTGTGTATGTGTACGTGTGTCTCCATCAATCTGTCTGTCTGTCGATCAGTGCGGTCCAGCTGTTTTGGGGAGGGAGAGAGGAGAAGGAGGAGAGTGAGAGAGTCTAGGAGCTCCTCCTCCTCTAGGCTCCGCCCTCGTGTTCCACCTCACACAGGAAGCTGTGTTCTCCTCCTCTCCTTCCTCCTCGTCCTGTCGGTGTGCCGGGCGTCGACCCCAGACACCCGTCAGGTACCGACAGACCAACCAGGGGGTCTCATGTCAGAGGCACGTGGCTCAGGCGGTAGAGTGGGTCGGCTGGTAACCAGAAGGTCGCTGGTTCGATCCCCGGCTCCTCCTAGCTAGAGTGTCGAGGTGTCCCTGAGCGAGACGCCCTCACCCTGACTGCTCCTGACCCACTGGCTGTCGCCCTGCGTGGCTGACTCCGCCGTCGGTATGTGAATGTGTGCATGAATGGGTGAATGTGAGGCAGTGTTGTGAAGCGCTTTGAGTGGCCCCTGGTTAGAGAAGCGCAGTATAACTGCAGTCTCCTTAAAAATGGTTACGTAAAGGGTGGCTCACTAAGGAAAATGTTACGATGAATAACTTTGAATACTTGCGATAACGTCATTAAACACTGCATGTGAATGAATCCCACCTCACCTCGTCTCCTCACACCCTCATTAAAACTAGATTTCCTCCGAGGAGAGGAGAGGAGGCCGCCTTGTTTCACCACCATCCATCTTTGTGCGCTTTTATAGCTTCATCACACTTCAGCGGATGTTATAAAACAAGCTCACGGATTCAAGAAGCCAAGCCTCAAAATAGCCTCTTAAAGGGAGGAGGAGGGGTGGGGGCGGGGGGCGGGGGGCGTGGAGCGTGGAGGGGTGGCGTGGAGGGGGGGGGGGGTGCGTCGGACGCTCTCACAGCCGCCACGCCCTGCGCTCCGCAGCAGCACTGCAGGGGCATAAATCTTTTAGCTACCGTAACCTGCATCATGGAAGCACAGATCCCAGTTACGGTCCCTCAGATCCCAGTTAAACCAGTTAACACACAACACAACCCAGTACAGTACAGCCCCCCTCGCACACCACAGATCCCAGTTAAACCAGTTGACAGCCCCTCGCACACCAAAGATCCCAGTTAAACCAGTTGACAGCCCCTCGCACACCAAAGATCCCAGTTAAACCAGTAACCAGTATGGTGGAAAATAATGAAGGTTTAAAAGGATATCTCTGCCAAATGTTTGGACTTATAGTGGAGAATAACCGGGTCAACAGGGTAGGGAGGGCCCTGTGCCTTTGTCATTCATAACACCTCAGAGGGTCCTGGGCTGACCGGAGACCACCAGACAGACATTCCTCTGTAGTCGATGACGTCAGCCTATTTCTCAGTTCACTTAGATTATGAGTGTAAGTAAGGTTCATTTTAAGTATAAAGCATACAATAATATACGATAAGTATTATATAATAATCGTATATTATAAGTATAATATACAAAGAAGTATTGTTACAATGAAGACAAATGTTGTGGTCCCTCGAAGACGGCTGGCTCACAGTGAGAGGAGACGCCCTTCTGCGATTCCCCCTCCTTATGTTCTCGTGATGCGTATTCTGGCAATGTCAGCTGGCTGAGTTCACTCAATTAATCCATACTCTTGTTAAAGTCAGACACTACCAGCTTTATGATTATGACTGTATATGCCACAGACAAAGTGGCATTATGAACTATTACAATGCATGTTTTACTGTTTAAATGAATATTGGTTTTACAGGGTTCATCTCTTAAACACATGTGGTAAATCATGATGATTTAAGATCAGGTTAATAAACAAGGCAATGAATGGACTTTAATCAAAGACCTCACTTCACATAATTCATGTGTAATCTGTTACTTTGTGTAACTACAATGTTTATTATGTAACCATTTTTATGTAATTCTTGCTAAATTACTGTATTACTGTATATAAATGTATTGTGGACAGCGGGTGAGGGAAGATAAATGTTAATGGGGAATGGGAAAAGGCCTGTAATTTAGAGCATTGTGATTGGCCAAGGGCATTAGGGGTGGTCACACAATGGGGAATATATTTCAGAGCCTAAGATTGTTTGCGATTTCTTTGCAAACCACCTCTGGTTTTGGCAGTCGCAATAAAGCCTTGATCATTCAACCCTAGTCCTTCTCGACCTCTCGTATTTTGATTATTTGATTGTGGGTTTTATCCACAACACCAGCCTCTCAGATCCCATTTAAACCAGTTACCAGCCCCTCAGATCCCAGTTACAGTGCTTCAGATCCCAGTTAAACCAGTTAACACACAACACAACCCAGTTAACAGCTCTCACATGCCAAATATCCCAGTTAAACCAATTACCAGCCTCTCAGATCCCAGTTTAACCAGTTACCAGCCTCTCAGATCCCAGTTAAACCAATTACCAGCCTCTCAGATCCCAGTTTAACCAGTTACCAGCCTCTCAGATTCCAGTTTAACCAGTTACCAGCCTCTCAGATTCCAGTTTAACCAGTTACCAGCCTCTCAGATCCCAGGTTGGTTGGCTGACAGAGATATAGGTTTAGCAAGAAGGAAAACCAATCAATCATGTGCTGTATTTGTGTGTGTGTGTGTGTGTGTGTGTGTGTGTGTGTGTGTGTGTGTGTGTGTGTGTGTGTGTGTTTGCGAGTGTGTGTAGTGGTGAGGTAAGAGGTTGAAGGTCATTGCAGGTAATAGATCATATCTTTCACATCTTCCCCTTGCTTCTCTGGGGAGGCTTGACGTAGGTCAAAGGTCAAGGGGACGTCCTTATAAGACTATCTCGCCCTCTCTCTCTCTCTCTCTCTTGCCCTAATTGCTTCTTATCAGGTTTTAATATGTAACACGTTCAAAAACCTGATTATAATATTTCACTCCCCAACAACTGCATGGAACCAGTTAGATCTTAATTGAGATTAATATTAATCTTTATATATTTATTTTTAATTATTCTAAATTCACCCTTAATCAAGGCTAATGTCTCTTTCCCCAGACCTCATTAGATACATGATCAGAAGGTGTTACTTATTAAGTTATTAATATCTGTACTACAAAACCTCATCAGCAATATTAGTTGTTAAATATGAAAACTATAAAACTAAAAAAGGTATGCGTAATCGTTTTCTAATCTTAATAAGTGAGAGGGATATGAATTCACATTGTGTTTTTGAGTTTAGTTGTAGGGTCCTGGACAGTTGAATGTGAACGCATTCTATCGTTCTATAGATGAAAAGGATCATAAAAACTGTAAATCCACTAAAGATTGGCGCCATCATGACTCATAATTTATTAATCAAAACAAGGAGAACTGAGAGATGCAGTTTCATCAAGCCTTTATTGGACATTGTGTCGTGTGGTTTCAGACAGTAGTAGTCACTTGCAGAGCACAGACAATCATGTCAGTTGAGATGACAAAGCACACAGGAAACTAAAGGATTCAAAAAGCAGCTGGTGTTTTAAGGCATTTGTAAACATGTTTTTTTGACTTTTTGTGTTTGGTTTATGATTCAGTGAAGCATTTGATCTGTTTGTTGGGTGGCTCACAGATAAAACAGTTTGGCAGTGGTGTAAAAGTGGCAAGATTACATTTTACAAGAAGAACCACATTGTTGTTTGTTGAGGAAAGCAGGGAACATTTGTAGATTCCAGTGGACATTGTAGAGATGCAGACTTGTAGAACAGACAGATATAATGCTGCTTCATTGCACCTAGTACTCCTCACACACCTCTGCAGTATCGAATCTGTCGCCCCTTAACTGTCTAGGAAACTAAGGGCAGACTTCCAGATCTACCCTTAGCAGATCTTAGCAGATCACTCATATCATAATCCCTGGTGTATACATTACACACACACTCACACACTTACTACAGTACTAAGATACAGGGCTCGAGTGAAACATCTAGGTCAACGGGAATCTGTTCTACAGTCATCCTTTATCCAGTGGTGGCACACGTATAGTTAGACACACATTGTCACACACACACACACACACACACACACACACACACACACACCCACGCACGCACACACACACACCCGCGCACACACAGCCTCCGGCTGACAGTAAGCAAGCGGGGCGTGTTCAGACCAGGTGTGCATTTGGGGAAACGTCAGGTCTCCCACTGGAGGAGGATCTCTGGGAGCAACAGGGTGACCCTACAGCCGATGTCTGCAGTCATGGCTCAGGTGGAGAGAAACAAGTGCAATCGTTGAATGTATGTGCTTGGTCATTAGATGATGCGTGTGCTTGGTTATTAGATGTGTGTGTGCTTGGTCATTAGATGTGTGTGTGTGTGTGTGCTTGGTCATTAGATGATGCGTGTGCTTGGTCATTAGATGCTTGGTCATTAGATGATGCGTGTGCTTGGTCATTAGATGCTTGGTCATAAGATGCTTGGTCATTAGATGCGTGTGCTTTGGGTTGCCTTTGTTTTGTAATTGTTCTCCACATCTGGACTCCCCTCGCTCAGTGGTTGTTCTGAAGTAGTTCAGACTTCAGTGCTTCAGGCTGAAGGTCTCAGAGACCATGGATACATAGTGAGTAGATAGTAGCAGTAGTATATACACTCAGACCTACTTTACAATGCAGCCTCCAACTCACTGATTGGTTGAGCTGACAGACCTCAAAACGTAAGACCTCATCGCCTTTTCTATCGTTTTTCTCTTTGCTGCACCTCAACCTTTCCCTTGATGACTACTCACAACAAAGTGGTATTCCTAAACGAGTACTAAATCAGTTCCTACATCGAGTGTCTTACGAGTACATCTAAGTCACAACTAATAGAATAAGACAAAGACCTAGCCCACAGGCTAACATGCTCCCACACCTTAGCGTAGGTCATTGAGGGGCTGAGCTTTGAGCTAACTAGGAGAACTAGGGCATCGCTCTAACCCCCGGACCCCCTGCAGTGCATCACCATGAGGATGGAGGACTAAGAACTAATGGACTGTTGCCTTGTAAACAGGAGCTAGACCGGAACCATGCAGGTGAGCACCATCACTAGACTCACTAGTTCTCTAGACTCGGGTGGTGTTGATGGAGGCTGGACTGGACTGAGGTGGTGTTGATGGAGGCTGGACTAGACTGAGGTGGTGTTGATGGAGTCTGGATGAGGTTCATCACTAGACTGAGGTGGTGTTGATGGAGTCTGGATGAGGTTCATCACTAGACTGAGGTGGGGTTGACGGAGGCTTGAGGCCCTGCATGCTGGTGTCATGCGGTGTTGGGACTGCAGGCTGCGGCGATGACAACTCTGACGATGATTTCAGCCGACTTTTCTAATTATGTTTCGGTTCTTGGAGTGATACAGTATATGTTTTCGATAATTGCAGCTATGCAACACAACTCAATTTCTTTATTATTTCTTTCTTGTGAATATCCAATAGCCAGTGCTTATCATATTATCATTTTGAGTAATTAGATGAATGTATTTATAGCGTGATGATACGTACTGATGCATACCAATCCTTTGAGAATACCTCGCTGAGAAATCACAAGCAGTGCTTTTGCATTAACAAATTCCAAATCTAAAGTGAGAAATGTGTTTGACATTGTATCATCAAATACGGTTTGATGAGGAGAGAGAGAGGGAGAGAGAGGTAAAGAGATGGAGGGAGAGAGAGAGGTAAAGAGATGAAGAGAGAGAGAGAGAGAGAGAGAGAGAGAGAGAGAGAGAGAGAGAAGGATGAGGTCATCGACTACACCTGCTGCGCTCAAACCACTCCTTCAGACGGGGATCGAGGTACCAGACAAACTCAGACCGCCGTCGCTCTCTGCACTCACTCCTCTGAACCCCTCCTCTCCACCAACACCACCGTCTCACTCTCTCCCTCAACACCACTGTCTCACTCTCCACCTCCACCTCCACTCTCCTCCACCCTCCAGCCCACGCAGCCTGCAGACCCAAAGTCGGCCCGGTTTGAAATCACAAGAGTGACTAGTAACTAGGGGTAACCAGTAACTAGGGGTAACCAGTAACTGTGGTAGTGATAGTAACTAGGGGTGACTAGAGGGGGTGACCTGGTCGTGTGTGTTTGATTCGGGGGGGGGGGCTCTTAGTTCTTCATGTTGGGGGGCGCGTCGCTGCTGGATTCTTGCTGCTTCTCCATCTTCTTGGTGGAGACCACCGTCTCCTCGTAGACCTCGTGATGGGAGGTCTTGCCCCCCCCGGCCTTGCTCTGCAGCTGGGGGCTGTCCTCCCCCCGGGTCCCGGAGGAGCCCTTCTCCCCGCCGCCGGCGCTGTGGTACATGCGGGAGGTGAAGCCGTAGCCCTGGCCGCCGCCGCCGCCCAGGCTGGGGGTGGAGTAGCTGATCCCCGTGGTGAGCCGCGTCTCCTCCCCCTCCAGGAGCTTCCTACAGGGGGGGGGGGGGAGGAAGGGGGGAGAGGAGGGGGGGAGACATTAGTGCTACTGGTAATGATTTAAGAGGTGTGTCAAACTTTAATTATAATGGAAATGTTATTCTTAATGTACGCTCTTACTGTATGTTGTACGTCCTTGCACTTAAAAATAGTACTTAGCATTGTGTAGCATCTACTCCTAGCTATCTATGTTGTCTACGGGTTGACATAGTGATTGTTGTTGGTTCTATGAACATCCTTACTGTACAGACAGAGATATATTGTTGTTTCTCTTTCTTCTGACAGATGTACTTATTGTAAGTTGCTCTGGATAAAAGTGTCTGCTAAACACCCTCAGTTTAAATGTTAATGTTCATGAAATTGACCCTTGAACTGAAACATGAGTTCCAGCAGAAGGCCTCGTGGGTCCATGGCCCCCGGGCAGTGTGTGTGTGTGTGTGTGTGTGTGTGTGTGTGTGTGTGCGTGTGTGTGTGTGTGTGTGTGTGTGTGTGTGTGTGTGTGTGTGTGTGTGTGTGTGTGTGTGTGTGTGTGTGTGTGTGTGTGTGTGCGTGTGTGTGTGTGTCTGTGTGTGTGTGTGTGTGTGTGTGTGTGTCTGTGTGTGTGGCGTTGTCCCAGAGAGCCGTACCTGTAGGCGGCGATCTCAATGTCCAGAGCCATCTTGACGTTCAGGAGGTCCTGGTACTCCCTGAGGTGACGAGCCATCTCGCCCTTCGTGTTCCTCAGGTCGTTCTCCAGCTGGGCCATGCCGTCCTAAACACACACGTTCAAATATATATCAATAAATATATATATATATATATAAATATATATACATATATAACTTTTTACTGGAGACGTGGATGATGTCCCCTGTGACTTTTAATCGGAGGATAATTGCGAAACAAAACAAAATAAAAATTTATTGAAAAAACATGTGTGTGTGTGTGTGTGTGTGTGTGTGTGTGTGTGTGTGTGTGCATGTGTGCGAGGGCATGTTTTTGCAATTTCAAAACAAAAATGTGCAATTAAATCAGAACGAATAAAGAACTAAAACTAAAAGAGAATTTGCCGCATTCCGGGCCCGACCCCGTTTCCCCTCTGTGTTTTAAGATCAGAGGAAGACGTCACCTCAGGGTGCGACGGGGCGTTGGCTGAGCCTTTGTGCGCTTGTGCGCCTCCGGTTCAGCACCACGGAGAGCCTGAGAGACCCCAAACCTCCCCAAAGTGGCCCTTCCTCCTCCTCTATACCGGCTTCATCTCATGCAACTCTTAAACGGTGAATGGACTGCATTTCTACAGCGCTTTTCTAACCAGTGGCCACTCAAAGCGCTTTACAATATTGCTTAACATTCACCCATTCATACATTCACCCATTCATACACACATTCACCGATTCATACACCTTCACACATTCACACACACATTCACTCAAACATTTACCCATGCATACACAACTTCACACATTCATACACACATTCACCCATCCATACACACAAACATTCACCCATTCATGCACACATTCACACACCGACGGCGTTGACAGCACGCAAGGCGACAGCCAGCTCGTCAGGAGCAGTCAGGGTGAGGGCGTCTCGCTCAGGGACACCTCGACACTCAGCAAGGAGGAGCCGGGGATCGAACTAGCAACCTCCCGGTCACCAGCCAACCCGCTCCTCTGCAGAACACCCACCTGGTAGTTCCCGATCTCCGCGTTGTGCCGGTCCTCCATCTCCCGCAGCTGGCGGTCAAGGGACTCGTTGGTTCCCCGCAGGCTCTCGATCTCGATGGTCTTGGACTGCATCTGCCTCCGGTACTCGTTGAGCTCCTCGCGACTGGCCCGGATGGTCTCCTGGCTGCGGCCCGCCTGCTCCGACAGGTCGGTGAACTTGGACTTGTACCACTCCTCCGCGGACTGCAGGTTCTTGGAGGCCAGGGACTCGTACTGTCCTCGGATCTCCTTCAGCGCCGACGTCAGGTCGGGCACCTTGGACACCTCCTCCATCTCCACGGACACCTGCGCCGCCTGGAGGAGATCCATTAGCTCCGCCACCTCCTCCTCGTGCACCTTCCTCAAGAAGTTGATCTCGTCCAGGAGCGACTCCACCTTCTTCTCCAGGTCGAGGCGCACCATGGTCGCGTCGTCCACGTCCTTCTTGAAGGCCTTCAGCGTGGCCTCCGCCTCCTCCCGCATGCGGAACTCCTCCTCGTACCTCCCCCGGAGCTTCATCAGCTCCTCCTCGATGTTGTCCCTCTCGATCAACGTCTGGCTCTTCTCCGCGTTCACCTCCTCCAGCTGGGAGCGCAGCTCGCGGATCTCCTGCTGGTACAGCTCCGCCAGGCGCGACGGCTCCGTCTGCCGGCTCCTCAGGGCCCCCAGCTCGGCCTCCAGACCCCGGTTCTGCTGCTCGAGGGTGCGCACCTTGTCGATGAACATGGCGAAGCGGTCGTTCAGTCCCTGCATCTGCTCCTTCTCGTTGGTGCGGATGATCTTGAACTCGTTGTTGAGCGCGCTGCTCTGCGTCAGGTCGAAGCTGCCGTGGTCCACCTGCATGGAGGAGTAGT
This sequence comes from Micromesistius poutassou, assembly GCF_964030765.1. Taxonomy (NCBI): domain Eukaryota; kingdom Metazoa; phylum Chordata; class Actinopteri; order Gadiformes; family Gadidae; genus Micromesistius; species Micromesistius poutassou. Next base: position 2,443,640 of record NC_140273.1, on the reverse strand, counting down.
TGCGGGCCCCGGAGCGCTTGGTGTACCCACCGCCCAGGCTGGACCCGCCGCTGCGGGAGGCGGACTGGGACCGGTACCCCCCGCCGCTGCGGTTACCGGAGGACGCGTGGCTGCTCATCCTCGATGGAGAGGAGGAGTAGCGGGGGGAGTCCCCGAAGATCTTCCGGTAGGAGGAGGAGGAGTAGAGGTCGGCTCCGTAGCTCATGGTGCGTGTTGAGTGAGAGAGCAGTGCGGTGGGAGCGCCTCCTTTATATAGGGAGGGGGCGCCGTCATGCGTAATGCATCCAGGCTGGGACGTCTCCACTGGATACACACGCGCTCCTGCGTAATTACGCACCGATCGATATGGTTTGATTAGTTCTGGTGGAGGATGAGCTGACTTTGATTAAGGTCCGAAATGCTGATATATACTATACGATACTGGTATTAGGGTTCAGCGTTGCCACTGGTTCTGGGACGGATGGAGCTGTCCGTTTTGGCGCAGTGCTGATGATGAGTCAGCAGAAACCATCTGAGCGCATTTCTGTTTCCAGGTGTAGGGCTGGATCTGTATGTCACGATACGATGTATATTATTGCCTATATCGTCCCCCTTTCGAGGGACTTTGAGATCTTATGGTTTTTGAGTGATTTTATCGCAATCTGCTGTTGGAGTCATACATAAGAAACCTTAAAATATATACCTATTTAGTTCAGCATTCTCTTTATCCGTTTTATTCATTCTGTTTATTATTCATGTTGATTGTCATTGTGTTGTTAAGCAACCTTGTACTATTATTTATTTTACTATAATTTTGCACGAAAGGCGCTCCATAAATAAAGTTTGATTTGATTGAACTAGAAGTAGCGTATAGGAAACGTAAGACTTAAACAGCATTAAAGTGGAGAGTTTCTCGAGGTTTACGGTTCAGCATCGACGTTCGGATGATTGTTTGATCCCACGAACGGCAGGGCGCATGTCCGCCTCCACCAGGCAGACTCCATCAACTGCTGCGTCAGACTCTGGCCCCCTGGCGGTCCGCTGTTGCCCCCTGCTGGTACCCTGAGGTAACAGCAGGTTTGCTGTCCCCTGCTGGTACCCTGAGGTAACAGCAGGTTTGCTGTCCCCTGCTGGTACCCTGAGGTAACAGCAGGTTTGCCGCCCCCTGTTGGTACCCTGAGGTAACAGCAGGTTTGCCGCCCCCTGCTGGTACCCTGAGGTAACAGCAGGTTTGCCGTCCCCTGCTGGTACCCTGAGGTAACAGCAGGTCTGTAGGTCAGCCAACCCGCTCGACCTCCTGAGCCACATGCCGCCCCCGATGGGAGGAGATTCACCAACAGCGCAACACAGTAGCAGGTTGTTCAGTCTCCTGTTTCTCTCCAGCCCGGGTGTCCGCTCTTCTGTCTCCAAGGTGTCCGCTCTTCTGTCTCCAAGGTGTCCGGTCTTCTGTCTCCCGGGTGTTCGGTCTTCTGTCTCCAGGGTGTCCGGTCTTCTGTCGCCACTCTCCAGGGTGTCCGGATTATCAGTCTCTCGGTCGGCTGCAGAAGGAGCCCCCCACCGATGCGCTCCTTGTGATCCTTGGACCTTGTGACCTCCTCGGATCTGGTGAGGGAGTCGGGACAGCATGGAGGAGACGGGCGGGACGGGTGCGTACGGGGCGCCGCTCCCCGGAGGAGCCTTCAACTTACGGAAGTTTGCCCGCCAGCCGCAGACCATCGTGCGGTTCTTCAGTTGGGTGAGTGGTCGGAAACCTCCCGGACTCAGAGGTCCAGATCCTAGAGCGCCGTGAGTCGGTGGGTGGTGGTGCACCGAGACATGGAAACTGGTCCGGGATCAGTCATAGGAGGAGTGATATGGACTGCAGGTGCAGAAGTGCGCTCTGCTCCGGGATTTTATTTAGACCGCAAGGTTCGGACCGGGACTGACTGGGACCGACCAGGACTGACCAGGACTGACTGGGCTGGAGGGGAAGACTGTGCCTCTGTGTCGCTGTGTCTCTGTGTGGCTGTGTCTCTGTGTCGCAGTGGTCCACAGACAATAGGCTCATTCATTCATTGTCCTTCACCAACGGTTCTCTGCTCTGTCGGAGAGCTGGTTTAATATTCTTTTGTTAAAGTCTGTCCAACTTTATGGATTCATTAAATCAGAAAAAAACCACCAAACAACGCACTGTCCACTGACTGTAGGCGATCATCGAACCAGCAGTGAACAGAAAGTGGGATTCAAACCTTCAGAGAAACACAAACAGAGGGTCATTGGGTCATGGGGAGGGAAGGTATGCCCTCCTTCTGAGAAGGTGTTTCTCTAAACCAAACGACTGCTACTGTGAGGAGGGAGAGCATGTTGGTAGTAAACATGTAATTACACACCAGACTCCTTGAGAAACTCTCTCTCTCTCTCGTTCTCTCTCTCTACACGTGGTCTGATATGTTGCCTCACCGTTTCTCCAGAGAGATTAGTTTGCTGATACACCTCGACCCAGTTCAAAATAGACCCTGGTCCATTCACTTCTCGATTACATGCTTCTAGGAAATCATTCATGCACCACCTTTCTCTACGTCTCTCCTGGTTTCTCCATTCTGCCCCACCCTCCTCCTCCGCTCTCCCCTCCTCCTCCACTCCCCCCTCCTCCTCCTCCACTCCCCCCTCCTCCTCCTCCACTCCCACCTCCTCCTCCACTCCCCCCTCCTCCTCCTCCACTCCCACCTCCTCCTCCACTCCCCCCTCCTCCTCCACTCCCCCCATGGACCCGCAGACCTCCTGGTGAGGCAGACACCTGCTCCTTACCCCGCCCCTTATCTGTTAACGCACCATAAACCAGCTCCCCCCTCCCTCACCCCCTCCTCAGAGATGATTACAACGGGACTTTGTTCATTAACCTGGCGGCGTGCAGGACCTAGTTAGTCCTCCCAGGATTGTAAGCAGGGCGGCATGTGACTCAGGAGGTAGAGCAGGTTGACTGGTAACTGGAAGGTTGCTAGTTCGATCCCCGGCTCCTCCTAGCAGAGTGTCGAGGTGTCCCTGAGCGAGACGCCCTCACCCTGACTGCTCCTGACGAGCTGGCTGTCGCCGTGCGTGACTGACTCCGCTGTCGCTGTGTGAATGTGTGCATGAATGGGTGAATGTGTGAATGTGAGGCAGTATTGTAAAGCGCTTTGAGAGGCCACTGGTTAGAAAAGGCTGTATAAATGCAGTCAGTTTATAGAGTAAAATAAAGTAAAAGTTTTGAGATGTTTCCCAGAGCAGGTGACGAGGTAACGTAGTGAATGTCCTCTTGAGTAACGTTTGAAATGGATATGTTTCTCACTCTTGGCCGACTGAATGTTGTTGGGAGGTGAGAAATGTCTGTTGTGTCACATGGGCGGCAGCTGTAGTCAGAACGAGGCGCGTGGTTGGGGAGGGGGGGAGGAGGGGGGGGGGGACAGAGAAGACAGCTACACACACTGGGCTGAAGACAGCTTCAGGCACAGTGTGTTCACTTCAGGAGCAGCAACAGCAAACAGAGAACAAGGTGGTGGCTGGTTTGCACAAATAGGAATAACTGCAGTTCAGCAGAAACTACTGTTGGTGAAAAACTGGTTCAGGTTTTCTGTTGGTTTGGTTTGTTGTCAAGTTGTATTCAAATAAATGATTTTTTTTAAATATAGTTAGAGCCTTCATGTTAAGGTGGCAGCTCTGTGCGACTTTTCACCTAAAACAGAAAAACATCAGAAACAATTCAAAGTAGATATTCCAACATGGAACCCCCATACATCTCATTTAATTGGGGGCAGCATGTGGCTCAGGAGGTAGAGCGGGTCAAATGGTAACCGGAAGGTTGCTAGTTCGATCCCCGGCTCCTCCTAGCTGAGTGTCGAGGTGTCCCTGAGCGAGACGCCCTCACCCTCACTGCTCCTGACCAGCTGGCTGTCACCCTGCGTGACTGACTCCGCCGTCGCTGTGTGAATGTGTGCATGAATGGTTGTAAGTCGCTTTGGATAAAAGCGTCAGCAAAAACCCCCTAAATGTAAATCTAACCCCATTGACCTTTGACCCCCCCCTCCCCCCCAGCTCTTCTCCATCGTGGTGTTTGGCGTGGTGACGGCGGAGGGCTGGGTGAACCCGCGGGACAGCCCCCAGGCCGAGTGCATTTTCCACCGGGACGGGTCCGCCTGCCGCTACGCCACGGGGGTGGGGGTCCTCGCCTTCCTGGGCTGCAGCGGCTTCCTGCTGCTGGACGCCGCGCTGCCCGCCATCGGCGACGCCCGGAGGAGGAGATACGCCGTCATGGCCGACCTGGGCTTCTCCGGTGAGCGGGGAGGGAGGGACAGACTGAGCCTCATTGTGCTTCTCGCTCTGCTGGAATGCGTCTCTCAGCGCTTAACGATGTGCTGCTGCCAATTAGCAGGGGCCATTCCTGGTTGGCGAGACGCGATTGGCTGAGGCTAATAGGGCAGCTGGGACACTCACTGGGAGATCAGGGGGGGAAAGGGGGTCTTAGGGGAAGGAATGCGGACAGGGTGATTTGTGCGGTTAGAGAAGTGTGTGACGCTGGTTGTGTATCGTAGTTTAGTCTGATGGGATAATGCAGCCTGACCAGAGATTTGAAACCTACATTTACATTCAAGGCGTTTAGCAGACTCTTTCATCAAAAGCGACTTACAATAAGTCCATTTGTCAGAAGAAAGAGAAACAACGATATATCTCTGTGGGTACAGTAAGGATGTTCATAGAACCAAGAGCCAAACACTAACAATTGTTAGGTTAACCTGTTATCAGTGAACCCTGGAGACAGGACCCTCTGGTTAGTCTCTGTCCCCGTCTGAGAACCTGTGGGCCTCATGTTCAACATAACTGGCCTTATGGATGATTAATAAGTTACTAAGAGGAGGTTATTCATGTGGATGTGATCTATAGATGCTGACAGTAACAGTGGCAACATCGTTTCTTTCAAGTGCCAAATTCTGTTTTTAGAATGTCTGTAATGTCTGTATTGATTTCTTTATTACCGCTATTCAATCATATAGGAACACAGGGAGCCTGGAGACTCAATGCACAGGGAGGGCAGCTGTCATCCATGAAACATGTGTCTTACGATGGGTCTGTGTGTGTGTGTGTGTGTGTGTGTGTGTGTGTGTGTGTGTTTTTGTCTGTGTGTGTGTGTTATGATGGGTGTGTGTGTGTGTCTGTGTGTGTGCGTGTGTGTGCTTGCGTGTGTGTGTGTGTGTGTGTGTGTGTGTGTGTGTGTGTGTGCATGTATGCGTGTGTGTGTGTGTGTGTGTGTGTGTGCGTGTGCGTGTGTTATAATGGGTCTCTGTGTGTGCGTGCGTGTGTACATGCGTGCATTTGTGTGTGCGTGCGTGTGTGCATGCGCGCGTGTGTGTGTGTGTGTGTGTCCCAGGTGTGTGGTCCTTCCTGTGGTTCGTGTGTTTCTGCCTGCTGGCCAGCCTGTGGGGTCAGACCCGCGACGTCCGGGGGATCCCTGAGGACGCGGCCCGCGCCGCCGTGGCCTTCTCCTTCTTCTCCAGCGCCACCTGGGTGAGGAGGACCGCCACTGCACCCGCCTCCAATAATAAGAATAATAATCACTTCAATTCATATAGCGCCTTTCAGGGTACCCAAGGTCGCCACACGCCACAAGGTCACAGCCCACGCCTCTACTGACCTCAGGACTAGGGATCTGATACGTGTTATTGATTATCTTTCCAGTTGATAAACACCATCATAGAACATGAAGTGCCAAGCACTAACCATCACTAGGTTAACCCATTCCCCGTATACAACAGAGAGCTAGGATAATAGGCTGCACCATGCTGAGTACTATTTTTAAGTGCCAGGACGTATAACATACAGTAAGAGTCTAAGAGGGGTGTGGGGGGGGGGGGCTATGCAGAGTCTAGGTGACCTCTGACCTCTGAACTGGTAACCCTCCCTGATGGTCTTGCCCCCCCCTCCCTCCCCCCCCCCCCCCAGGCCATCCTGACCTACTTCGCTCTCGGCCGCTATCGCCACGGCATGGACGGCGTCACCGTGCCCACCCGCATCGAGCCGCCGGCGTCGAACCACGGCGCTACGCCCTACGCCCCCACCTCCTACGCCCCCACCTCCTACGCCCCCACCTCCTACGCCCACAGCGCCTACCACCCCACCACCTACCCCGGGTTCCCCAGCGGGGGGGCCGACCCCTACCAGCAGACGCTGTTCACGGCCGGGGCCCCACCGCAGGGGGACAGGGGCTACCAGCCCCCCCCCTACTAGGACACTGAGAGGAGGGGGGGGGGGGCGGGGGCTGCTGGGAAGACCCCCCCCCCCCTGTGTGGAGGTGGAGGATCCACGCCTCTGGACGTAGCGTCGGAGCTGAGCTACGTCACCGAGCTATGCCACTGAGCTACGTCACTGTGCTACGTTACAGAGCTACGTCACAGAGCTACGTCACTGCTAAGTTACAGAGCTACGTCACTGAGCTACGTCACAGAGCTACGTCACTGCTAAGTTACAGAGCTACGTCACTGAGGTATGTCACTGTGACTCTGGACGATGGGGGTGGAAAACGTTGTGGTTGGAGGGTCAAAGCTCAGCTGGGATCAGATATGAGATTTTAGATCTACCGTGCCTCATTGATACGAGGGCAGAGGGCTGCTCACCGTGTGTTAAAGGAACGGGACTTATGGCCTCTTGTTCTCCACACCTGCTCCACCGACACCGCGAGCACAGAGACCGCGTAACATTAACGTGGGTTTGTTTATTTATTGATGCTTCTACAGAAGACTATCCATGTTTGAGTGAACCACTAAATACAGTGTCTGTTTTCCCAGAGTGCAATTCATTTGTCTGTCACTCACCCCGCCTCGCTTCGAAATGTCTTTGCCAATAGAGTGAAAAAGTCTCACAAAATAATAAATGTTTAAAGGCAGTATTTTCTATTTATATTTGTTTGTCTTTTCACTTTTTAAAGTCTTTGGAGTACAACATTGCTTTGTATCAGCGTTGTCATGGCAACTTACTAATCAGTAATCAATACGGCCTTTCACTGCCTCCGCGGGAAACACTCCACACAGGGATTTGTCACTCTGATTTCCAGATGTCTCTCTGGATTTGCCTCTCGGATTTCCAGATATTTTCTCTGGATTTGTCACTCTGATTTCCAGATATTTTCTCTGGATTTGTCACTCTGATTTCCAGATGTTTTCTCTGGATTTGTCACTCTGATTACAGATGTTAACGCTGCTGTCTTCATGGAAGGCTTCCATGTGCGTGTGTGTCTATAAAAAGGAGATTATCCTGTGATTAACCACTACATGAAGGCCTGGTTTCCTCTATAGCGGGTGTCTGGAGTTCTAGGTCCTGCCTGGCTCACTGATCTCAGCCGGTCGTCATGCTGCTATAGACCGGGGCTGAGGTGGAGAACGCTGGAGAAACAGCAGATTGATGTTGATGTGAGGTGTGGAGATCTGAACCATCTCAGGATCTAAGTATTTGAAATCCCCACCCAGGGATTTGTGTCATCAGTAATAGAGCATATGTATAGATAGATATAGACATGTATACACACACACACACACACGTGTTTATATGGAAGTGTACACATAGACGTGAATATATATATATATATATATACAGTATATATATATATATATATATATATACAGACATCTATGCACACACATATGTAGTATATAGCCTATTATACAGGCTTTCCAGATACTTGAAGTAAACCTATTTGTAACTAATTGCATGCTGGTCACATCTCTCCATATTATGAAGCAGACTCTTTAGTGTTAAGTTATTTCAGAATCAACTCCTGTTAAAGCACATGTTATGGTTCATAATGTTTAGCCTGGGTCAGCTACAACGGGCGACCGTTTGTTTGCTGAGAAGTTGATACTGTAAATGGTAAATGGACAGTATTTATACACACTTTTCTAACCAGTGACCACCAAAAGTGCTTTACAATACTGCCTCACATTCACCCATTCATGCCCACATTCATGGAGGAGTCAGCCACACAAGGCGACAGCCAGTTGGTCAGGTGCAGTCAGGGTGAGGCGTCTCGCTCAGGGGCGCCTCGACACTCAGCTAGGAGGAGCCGGGGATCGAACTAGCAACCTTCCGGTTAGCTCCTGTCAAACTATACTAGAGTCAAAGAACTTAAGTCCAACTAAACGGGTTTCTGCAGGTACGTTACAGAGGAAACAGAACACTAGTTCGACCAAAGTGTAGAAGCTGATGCTATAAGGAATGAGTTCACGTTCATGTTGCTCTCAAAATAATTTAATTCTACATTTGTATCAATTACAATAAAATCGTCACACACACACACACACACACACACACACACACACACACACACACACACACACACACACACACACACACACACACACACACACACACACACACACACACACACACACACACACACACACTCTCTCTCTAAAAGCGGCAAAAACTGAAAAACTCCCAGGGCCCTCAGCCCTGGGGCTCAGAGCTGTAGTGCTGAGAAGAGCTTCCTGGGTACGCAGGCCTCCAGCGGCCGGCCGGCCGCCGTCTCCTGGGGGCTGGGGGTCTCGTCCCTCAGCAGGGGGGCTACGTTCTCCTTGTCCATCAGACCCCCGTAGCACTTCCTGCAGGCCGACTGGTACATCTCCGCCCCCCCGATCACCTCCACCTGGGCAGCATTGGGATAGATTAAATATAATTAGGGCTGTCAAATTAACGTGTGATTAATTTTTTTTTCTTCTGTGATTAATTAAAGAACAGAAAAGATAACGTGCTAAAAAAATTAACGCAGATTAATCGCGGTCCTATAGTGCCCTCTAGAGTCAAAACAAAGTATTGTATTTTTTTGTCTGAGATGCATTGCATCTTGAGTGAGAGAGAAATGTTGAAAGAGACATTGAACTTTAAAGTCTATTATGTCTATGGTTCATTGAATCACTCATCTACCATCATTTATTTGAATTAAATTATTTTGAAATACTTTCTCGGCAAAATGTAAGTATTTGATTAATTAATCACAGAGCCTGTAATCAATTCGATTCATTTTTTAAATCTTGACAGCCCTATATATCTATAAGGCTGAGAGCTCATATATATATATATATATATATATACACACACATACATACATAGCAGTCAGCATATTATCACAAGACAAACAAACACAATCACGAGACACAAGTCATCACTAGTACTTGACAGAAATTAGTCAAGAGGGTTCCTATTAATGTCTGAACAATCATTAGTTCAGAAGATATTGTTGGAGAATGTGCAGATGGATTAGAATGTTGACAATCTGACGTGAACCCCCAGATTACCTCCTACCTTGTTAATTGTAAACTTCCACTTCAAAAAACAGTACTTAGCATGGTGTAGCATCTTACCCTAGCTATCTTTGTTGTACGTCCCAGTTGAATGGGTTAACCTAGTGATGGTTAGACTCTCTGAGGCCCCTCAGCCTCCTCTAGGACTCTGTGGCCCCTCAGTCCCCTGCTGGACCCCCAGCCCCTTGGTATAGGACTCTCTCTGGGGCCCCTGACCCTCCCCTGTGGCCCCTCACCTCCTGCTGGGCCCCCAGCCTCTTGGTGTAGGCCGCCTCCTTGTAGCACTGCATGCAGACAGCGTTGAGCTTCACCACGCTCTCCGCCAGCGGCACCAGGCTCAGGATGTTCCCGAAGGGCTGGAGACAAAGGAACGCACAACTCAGAATGAGGGGACGCAACACACGCACACGCGCGCACACACGCGCACTGGTGTTGTTGAGACTCACCTTCCTCTGGAAGGTTCCATCCAGCGCCGCCACAATCACCGTCTTCCCCAGGTTGGCCATCGCCTCACAGAACTCGACCGTGTCGGGGAACTGAAACCAAACGTAACGGACGGCGTTAACACAGCGCTCTCTAACCAGCGGTAGAGCTGCTTGATTATGGAGAAAAAAAAATCATAGTCACGATTATTTAATAATACTTTTATAATAAATAAATAAATAAATAAAGTTTAAACTTGATTATATTAGTTTCGGTTCACGCTAAAATCAAAATCAAAATTTGATTAATTGCCCAGCCCTAACCAGTGGCGACTCAAAGCGCTTTACAATACTGCCGCACATTCATGGACACATTCACACACCGACGGCGGAGTCAGCCACGCAGGGCGACAGCCAGCTCTTCAGGAGCAGTCAGGGTGAGGGCGTCTCACTCAGGGACACCTCGACACTCAGCTAGGAGGAGCCGGGGATCGAACTAGCAACCTTCAGGTTACCAGCCAACCCGCTTGACCTCCTGAGCCACATGGCGCCCCACAAACAGGACGATTTACTCATTAAAGAAATGATAAACAGTAATATAAATATACAGAAAACAGGCATTTTAATGTCATTTCCATTCATAAAGGGAAACGGCGACCGCTTGGAAACGAGGACAGTGGGGTCATCGATCGGGTAAACTTACAAACTGTCCTTCATCAATTCCGATCACACAGACGTTCATCGTGAGCGGGAACACATCGGCCAATCGGGTCGCTGGGACGGCGTCCATCGTGTATCTGGAGAGAGAAAAGGAAACAGATTACCTGAAGGACAGACACACACACACCCTTATGTGTCCTGTATTTAATGTGTTTCGCATTGTAACATGTGTATTGTGTTTAACTTTGTGCGCACACACACAACCGAGAGTCCTTACCGGTCGTGCGTGGCCACGCCCTCCACGGAGTAGCGAGTGTCTTTGGTGTATTTGATCACCAGACACTTGTACTGAGCGATCTGGAAACGCCGAACCCTCCTCATCAGCTCTGTGCTGCAAGAACAGTAGCAGAAACAGTTAGCTCTAAACACAGGAGAATAGAGATCTAACTTTATGAAGCTCCAAGCACAGAGAGGAGAATAGAGATCTAACTTTATGAAGCTCCAAGCACAGAGAGGACAATAGAGATCTAACTTTATGAAGCTCCAAGCACAGAGAGGTGAATAGAGATCTAACTTTATGAAGCTCCAAGCACAGAGAGGTGAATAGAGATCTAACTTTATGAAGCTCCAAGCACAGAGAGGTGAATAGAGATCTAACTTTATGAAGCTCCAAGCACAGAGAGGTGAATAGAGATCTAACTTTATGAAGCTCTAAACTGACAGGTGGCGGCTGGCCGTGGGGGCGGGGCTTCACCGTCAACAATGCGGATTTGGCGGGATCTTAACCGCGCCAGTTACAGTATATACACTAATATTACAGTATATACTAAACACCACTATAGTAGATCTCAAACACTGTATATAAATATATATTATATACACACTATCCATTACCTTCTCATGTTGTTATTGAGGAATGCACACCATCTATAACCTCAGCGTTTAGGACAATATGCGATTTGATTGAATGAATCGTTACCTTTTGCCAGAGAACATCGGTCCGAAGATGACCTGCAGACACCAACACACGAACACACGTTAGTGGACTTCTACAACATTGACGTTACCGCTGAATAACGTAAACGTCACGTTAATATTGACGTCCTTACGGGGTCTCGGCGCGTTATTTACCTGGATCTGACCCCGGGCTTTGTTCGGGGAGTTCGGGAGAACCTTCGGAAGATCCAGACAGTCCATGGCGATCCGAACTAATTAAAGATCACGGGAAAGTATTCGGGTTTTTTTAAACTTCGTAATGTTCCTGCTTGAACTTGAGCTTTCTGCCTGCAGCCTTTCCGATTCTGCTTTGAAAGACCCGCGCGCTCCACCGTTAAGTACCGCCCCGGTGGTTCTGACGTCACTTAGTCACTGCCCGGCGGTGCGTTAGCGCCCCCTGGCGACGCGGCGGTGCAGACTCATGATGGGGGGAGTGGAGTTCCACTAGAACGGAAATAAGTCACCACGAAGTAAGTTGTATAAACAGCGTGAAACACTAATAATGCTTAAGCCCAGTTCAGACCAAAGATTCGCGACGCAACGACTTGCAACTCGACTGTTTTGGGACGTCGCAGGGGAAAAGGTGCAGCAGTATGGACTGGTCGTCGCTAGGCGGCTGATGCCGTTGCAAGGAGTCCCCAGAGATGTCAAATCGACAGGTCCAGTTTTAGAACTCAACGATGTGGCTATTTCTCTTCAGCCAATCAGGACACAGCACAGAACAATTTAGGCTTATTAAATACAAGTTGTAGATGCTTAAGGCCTATTATCTTTGGTTCCAGAACAATGGTTGTAGATAACAATGGGCTTCAGCTGATTAACATTAACGGGACCAACATAAGAGACCGCATCCCCGTGCGGTAACTTTTTTTCCCAAACAGGTTTACGAAGATCTCATCAATATTCATGAGCTGAGCTACAAAAGTAGTATTACGCATGCGCGTGGACTTGACCGCTGTACGGAGTCGGAGCACACGAAGCTGCTATTGCTTCAAAGTTGTTTACGTTACGTTATTAGCGATGGCAGCGACTACAACTCTGTGCACTCGCTTTAAAGTGTGTGTGTGTGTGTGCGCCCTTTTTGGGTGTGATAGAGGTACGCACATTTTCCACGTTCTCTTTCACACAAACACACTCGCACTTCGACACACACACACACACACACACACACACACACACACACACACACACACACACACACACACACACACACACAGTTCACATTCGCAACATATACGTGTGTGTGTTGGTACCCTTTTTGGGTGTGATAGAGGTACGCATATTTTCCACGCTCTCTTTCTCACACACACACACACACACACACACACACACACACACACACACACACACACACACACACACACTTCTTTAAAGCGAGTGCACAGAGTTGTCGCCGCCGCCATTTCTAATAACGTAACGTGAACAACTTTGAAGCAATAGCAGCTTCGCGTTTGTAGCTCAGCTCATGAATATTGATGAGATCTTCGTAAACCTGTTTGGGGAAAAAAATGCCCTCTTTATATTTTTCCCCCATATATATTGTTTTTATAAAAATCTCTTCACAAGAGCAGCGTCGGGATGTCTAATTATGCATTGACGGCCTTCCTGCTAACGCGCGATGCAATCATGCAACTTCGCGCCCCCCTCCCCCCTGTCAACAATTCCACCCGCGGACCCTGTTATAATGTAAGCACTATCCCCGGATTTTGTTTCAGAAATCTGGTCACCTTATCCAAAGGGCTAAGTTCGCCACGACGTAGACCGACTTATTTCACGGATTCCTGTGAGACCAGGTTGCCTTAATTACATCGGTCGCATTCGTCAGGTGAAAACTTAATGTCAAGGGAAAGAGGCGGTGGTTGAAAAAAGTATTTCGATCGCTTATTAAGTTCACTCGTTGCTTGTAATGGTTTATTCGTTTCCCAGTATCTTTTCCTTAATTTAGAACAGTTTTGTTCATTTTTGAATTGTAAAATAAATTAAAACTGCGCGCAGTGATGAACGGGACCTCGCGCCGGCTTGTGGCCGCGTCACGTGCCGTCCTAACATGTGTGCTGGCAAGATGTTCACATGTTAGGACCGCACGTGACGCTGCCGCAAGCCGGTAAGAGGTCCCGTTCATCACTGCGCGCAGTTTTAAAAAAAAATTGCGCCGGCTTGCGGCCGCGTCACGTGCCCTCGTAACATGTGTGCTGGCAAGATGTGCACATGTTAGGACCGCACGTGACGCAGCCGCAAGCCGGCACGAGGTCCCGTTCATCACTGCGCGCAGTTTTAAAAAAGCACAGTTTTAAAAAAAATTCGCGAATTTATGTAATCTGTAGAAGCAGAGGTGCCCTGTGGTGTCCTACTGATTGTTTTGACATTAACATGTAAGACCACATTTAACTGAATTACATGTTCATTAACCCTACATCAATGATCCGATAAATTCCCTAGGAGGAGTAAGTTTAATACAAGGCGACGGAATTCAAAAATGGCCAAATTTGACGGCATGCCACGGACACGCCCTTCAACGTACAATCACAAATAGCACGATTTTGGTTCAGCACCACTTCATGACTGTACTGACCAATTTTGAAGCAGATCCGATAAATTCCCTAGGAGGAGTTAGTTCAAATACAAGGCGACGGAATTCAAAAATGGCCAACTTTAACGGCATGCCACGGACACGCCCTTCAACGTACAGTCACAAATAGCACGATTTTGGTTCAGCACCACTTCATGACTGTACTGACCAATTTTGAAGCAGATCCGATAAGTTCCCTAGGAGGAGTTCATTCAAATACAAGGCAAAAAAGTGAAAAAAATTAAAAATGGCCGCCAAAAGTGAAAATTAGAAATGCAAATAGCCGACTTCCTGTGGGGTTTGGGGCATGGGTCCAAGAGGCTTTTCTGTAGGTATGGGCACATTGTACGTGAATACTGAGTTTCATACATATTGGTGAAACGTGGCGCAGGGTCTGCTTTTTAAAGTTCCTGTAGGGGGCGCTACAAAAAATAGAAACACGAATTTTGGTATGTGAGCTATCGGCACCAGTTTACACGTGTCCTGTGAATTTCATATTCATAACTATTACGGTGTCCGCAGAGTGATTTTGAGCCTCTGGCGGCCATGTTGTTTTTTCAATCGACTTAATTTTAATTGAGCAGTTAGAACTTTGGTACTTAACGGCCAGTGAGTTGGTCCCGCTCAAATCAAACATTGCGTCTATGAACTGTGGCTATTTTAGTAACAGGCCACGCCCATTTCGAAGCCACGCCCCATTTGAAAAATTGTTGACTTTATCTTGTTCAGAATTTGATTCTGAACAACTTTACTAGAGGGGTCCAAAGTCCTAGGAGTCCAACTTCATGTAGATATGTGCAATTTACTATTTTCGGGGTGAAAAACACACCCATTTTAGAACTCAATGGCTCATGGGTACTTTGAAATTTATCCTACAGACTAATCCTTATGTCAGATTGAAGGTAATGGGCCATAGATGATATGTGCCAAAGGAATTTTGTCAAAGTCGAAAAACCTGGGATCCTTGGGGAATTTACTGTTTTTAACTAAATTCAAAATGGCGGGAAATCTGGCTACCGGAAGTGCTAAGTTAGTATCTGCAAATTTCTTCATTATGAGGATTTGCATATGTGTGCAAAGTTTCATGAGTTTAGGTCCAACCGGTGACGAGTTATGCTTGTGCAAACGTTGAAATTTTGGCATAGTTGGTATAGCGCCACCTAGGGGCAAATGTGAATTTGAGGGTTAGAATATCAAATTTTTCACCAGTCCCACAAAATGTGCCAAATAAAAATGAGTTTTCGAATATGTGCAGGGGGGGAAAAATGCAGTCGAAATCCTGGAAAATAATAAGAAGAAGAATTAAAACTGCGCGCAGTGATGAACGGGACCTCGCGCCGGCTTGCAGCCGCCACTACGAGGTCCCGTTCATCACTGCGCGCAGTTTTAAAAAAAAATCGCGCCGGCTTGCGGCCGCGTCACGTGCCGTCGTAACATGTGTGCTGGCAAGATGTGCACATGTTAGGACCGCACGTGACGCAGCCGCAAGCCGGCACGAGGTCCCGTTCATCACTGCGCTCAGTTTTAAAAAAGCGCAGTTTAAAAAAAAATTCGCAAATTTATGTAATCTGTAGAAGCAGAGGTGCCCTGTGGTGTCCTACTGATTGTTTTGACATTAACATGTAAGACCACATTTAACTGAATTACATGTTGTAACAACTTTAACTAACATTATTAACCCTACATCAATGATCCGATAAATTCCCTAGGAGGAGTTAGTTGAAATTCAAGGCGAAAAAGTGAAAGAATTCCATTCAAAATGGCCAACTTTGACGGCACGCCACGGACACGCCCTTCAACGTACAGTCACAAATAGCAGGATTTTTGTTCAGCACCACTTCATGACTGTACTGACCAATTTTGAAGCAGATCCGATAAATTCCCTAGGAGGAGTTCATTCAAATACAAGGCAAAAAAGTGAAAAAAATTCAAAATGGCCGCCAAAAGTGAAAATTAGAAATGCAAATAGCCGACTTCCTGTGGGGTTTGGGGCATGGGTCCAAGAGGCTTTTCTGTAGGTATGGGCACATTGTACGTCAATACTGAGTTTCATACATATTGGTGAAACGTGGCGCAGGGGCTGCTTTTTAAAGTTCCTGTAGGGGGCGCTACAAAAAATAGAAACACGAATTTTGGTATGTGAGCTATCGGCACCAGTTTACACGTGTCCTGTGAATTTCATATTCATAACTATTACGGTCTCCGTACAGTGATTTTGAGCCTCTGGCGGCCATGTTGTATTTTAAATCGACTTAATTTTTGGTGAGCAGTTAGAACTTTGGTACCTAATGGCCATTGAGTTGGTCCCGCTCAAATCAAACATTGCGTCTATGAACTGTGGCGATTTTAGTGTCAGGCCACGCCCATTTCGATGCCACGCCCCATTTGAAAATATGTTGACTTTATCTTGTTCAGAATTTGATTCTGAACAACTTTTGTATTGGGGCCAACATCATAGGCGTCCAACTTGACGTTGATATGAGCAATTAACTATTTTCGAGGTTTCAACCACACCACTTTTAGAACTCATTGGTGCTCTAAACTTTATTGTACAGACTAATCCTTAAGTCAGATTGAAGATAATGGGCCATAGATGATATGTGCCAAAGGAATTTTGTCAAAGTCGAAAAACCTGGGATCCTTGGGGAATTTACTGTTTTTAACTAAATTCAAAATGGCGGAAAATATGGCTACCGGAAGTGTTCAGTTCAAGAGACTTTTTTGTTCATCATGAGGATATGCATGTGTGTGCAAAGTTTCATGAGTGTAGGTCAAACCGGTGGCGAGATATGCTTGTGCAAAGTTTGCACTTTTGAACAGTTGCTATAGCGCCACCTAGGGGCGAATGTGAATTTGAGGGCTAGAATATCAAATTTTTCACCAGTCCCCACAATTGCACCAAAAAATTTTGAGTTTTAGAATATGTGCAGGGGGGGAAAAATGCAGTCGAAGTCGTGGAAAATAATAATAATAATAATAATAATAATAATAATAATCACGAGGGTTTCAATAGGGTCCTTGCCAAGTTTGGCTCGGTCCCTAATTAAAACTGCGCGCAGTGATGAACGGGACCTCGCGCCGGCTTGCAGCCGCCACTACGAGGTCCCGTTCATCACTGCGCGCAGTTTTAAAAAAAAATCGCGCCGGCTTGCGGCCGCGTCACGTGCCGTCGTAACATGTGTGCTGGCAAGATGTGCACATGTTAGGACCGCACGTGACGCAGCCGCAAGCCGGCACGAGGTCCCGTTCATCACTGCGCGCAGTTTTAAAAAAGCGCAGTTTTAAAAAAAATTCGCAAATTTATGTAATCTGTAGAAGCAGAGGTGCCCTGTGGTGTCCTACTGATTGTTTTGACATTAACATGTAAGACCACATTTAACTGAATTACATGTTGTAACAACTTTAACTAACATTATTAACCCTACATCAATGATCCGATAAATTCCCTAGGAGGAGTTAGTTGAAATACAAGGCGAAAAAGTGAAAGTATTCCATTCAAAATGGCCAACTTTGACAGCACGCCACGGCCATGCCCTTCAATGTACAGTCACAAATAGCACGATTTTGTTTCAGCACCACTTCATGACTGTACTGACCAATTTTGAAGCAGATCCGATAAATTCCCTAGGAGGAGTTAGTTCAAATACAAATTCCCTAGGAGGAGTAAGTTTAATACAAGGCGACGGATTTCAAAAATGGCCAACTTTGACGGCACGCCACGGACACGCCCTTCAACGTACAGTCACAAATAGCACGATTTTGGTTCAGCACCACTTCATGACTGTACTGACCAAATTTGAAGCAGATCCGATAAATTCCCCAGGAGGAGTTAGTTCAAATACAAGGCGACGGAATTCAAAAATGGCCAACTTTGACGGCATGCCACGGACACGCCCTTCAACGTACAGTCACAAATAGCACGATTTTGGTTTAGCACCACTTCATGACTGTACTGACCAATTTTGAAGCAGATCCGATAAATTCCCTAGGAGGAGTTCATTCAAATACATGGCAAAAAAGTGAAAGAAATTTCAAAATGGCCGCCGAGAGTGAAAATGAAAAAATTAAAATTTCCGACTTCCGGTGGGGTTTGGAGCATGGGTCCAAGAGGCTTTTCTGTAGGGCATGGGACCTTATACGTGCCTACCAAGTTTCATACATATTGGTGAAACGTGGCGCAGGGGCTGCTTTTTAAAGTTCCTGTAGGGGGCGCTACAAAAAATAGAAACACGAATTTTGGTATATGAGCTAGAGGCACCAGTTTACACGTGTCCTGTGAATTTCATATTCATAACTATTACGGTCTCCGCACAGTGATTTTGAGGCTCTGGCGGCCATGTTGTTTTTTCAATCGACTTAATTTTAATTGAGCAGTTAGAACTTTGGTACCTAACGGCCACTGAGTGGGTCCCGCTCAAATCAAACATTGCGTCTATGAACTGTGGCGATTTTAGTGTCAGGCCACGCCCATTTCGATGCCACGCCCCATTTGAAAATATGTTGACTTTATCTTGTTCAGAATTTGATTCTGAACAACTTTTGTATTGGGGCCAACATCATAGGCGTCCAACTTGACGTTGATATGAGCAATTAACTATTTTCGAGGTTTCAACCACACCACTTTTAGAACTCATTGGTGCTCTAAACTTTATTGTACAGACTAATCCTTAAGTCAGATTGAAGATAATGGGCCATAGATGATATGTGCCAAAGGAATTTTGTCAAAGTCGAAAAACCTGGGATCCTTGGGGAATTTACTGTTTTTAACTAAATTCAAAATGGCGGAAAATATGGCTACCGGAAGTGTTCAGTTCAAGAGACTTTTTTGTTCATCATGAGGATATGCATGTGTGTGCAAAGTTTCATGAGTGTAGGTCAAACCGGTGGCGAGATATGCTTGTGCAAAGTTTGCACATTTGAACAGTTGCTATAGCGCCACCTAGGGGCGAATGTGAATTTGAGGGCTAGAATATCAAATTTTTCACCAGTCCCCACAATTGCACCAAAAAATTTTGAGTTTTAGAATATGTGCAGGGGGGGAAAAAGGCAGTCAAAGTGCTGGAAAAGAATAATAATAATCAAGAGGGTTTCAATAGGGACCTTGCCATGTTTGGCTCGGTCCCTAATTAAAACTGCGCGCAGTGATGAACGGGACCTCGCGCCGGCTTGCAGCCGCCACTACGAGGTCCCGTTCATCACTGCGCGCAGTTTTAAAAAAAAATCGCGCCGGCTTGCGGCCGCGTCACGTGCCGTCGTAACATGTGTGCTGGCAAGATGTGCACATGTTAGGACCGCACGTGACGCAGCCGCAAGCCGGCACGAGGTCCCGTTCATCACTGCGCGCAGTTTTAAAAAAGCGCAGTTTTAAAAAAAATTCGCAAATTTATGTAATCTGTAGAAGCAGAGGTGCCCTGTGGTGTCCTACTGATTGTTTTGACATTAACATGTAAGACCACATTTAACTGAATTACATGTTGTAACAACTTTAACTAACATTATTAACCCTACATCAATGATCCGATAAATTCCCTAGGAGGAGTTAGTTGAAATACAAGGCGAAAAAGTGAAAGTATTCCATTCAAAATGGCCAACTTTGACAGCACGCCACGGCCATGCCCTTCAATGTACAGTCACAAATAGCACGATTTTGTTTCAGCACCACTTCATGACTGTACTGACCAATTTTGAAGCAGATCCGATAAATTCCCTAGGAGGAGTTAGTTCAAATACAAATTCCCTAGGAGGAGTAAGTTTAATACAAGGCGACAGATTTCAAAAATGGCCAACTTTGACGGCACGCCACGGACACGCCCTTCAACGTACAGTCACAAATAGCACGATTTTGGTTCAGCACCACTTCATGACTGTACTGACCAATTGTGAAGCAGATGCGATAAATTCCCTAGGAGGAGTTCGTTCAAATACAATGCGAAAAAGTGAAATTCCATTCAAAATGGCCAAATTTGACATCACGCCACGGACACGCCCTTCAACGTACAGTCCCAAATAGCACGATTTTGGTTCAGCACCACTTCATGACTGTACTGACCAAATTTGAAGCAGATCCGATAAATTCCCTAGGAGGAGTTAGTTCAAATACAAGGCGACGGAATTCAAAAATGGCCAACTTTGACGGCATGCCACGGACACGCCCTTCAACGTACAATCACAAATAGCACGATTTTGGTTCAGCCCCACTTCATGACTGTACTGACCAATTTTGAAGCAGATCCGATAAATTCCCTAGGAGGAGTTCACAAGGCAAAAAAGTGAAAAAATTCAAAATGGCCGCCAAAAGTGAAAATTAGAAATGCAAATAGCCGACTTCCTGTGGGGTTTGGGGCATGGGTCCAAGAGGCTTTTCTGTAGGTATGGGCACATTGTACGTGAATACTGAGTTTCATACATATTGGTGAAACGTGGCGCAGGGGCTGCTTTTTAAAGTTCCTGTAGGGGGCGCTACAAAAAATAGAAACACGAATTTTGGTATGTGAGCTATCGGCACCAGTTTACACGTGTGCTGTGAATTTCATATTCATAACTATTACGGTCTCCGCACAGTGATTTTGAGGCTCTGGCGGCCATGTTGTTTTTTAAATCGACGAAATTTTTGGTGAGCAGTTAGAACTTTGGTACCTAACGGCCACTAAGTCGGTCCTGCTGAAATCAAACATTGCGTCTATGAACTGTGGCGATTTTAGTGTCAGGCCACGCCCATTTCGATGCCACGCCCCATTTGAAAATATGTTGACTTTATCTTGTTCAGAATTTGATTCTGAACAACTTTTGTATTGGGGCCAACATCATAGGCGTCCAACTTGACATTGATATCAGCAATTAACTATTTTCGAGGTTTCAACCACACCCCTTTTAGAACTCATTGGTGCTCTAAACTTTATTGTACAGACTAATCCTTAAGTCAGATTGAAGAGAATGGGCCATATATGATATGTGCCAAAGGATTTTGGTCAAAGTCGAAAAACCTGGGATCCTTGGGGAATTTACTGTTTTTAACAAAATTCAAAATGGCGGAAAATATGGCTACCGGAAGTGTTCAGTTCAAGAGACTTTTTTGTTCATCATGAGGATTTTCATGTGTGTGCAAAGTTTTATGAGTGTAGGTCAAACCGGTGACGCGTGCTGCTTGTGCAAAGTTTGCACTTTTGAACAGTTGCTATAGCGCCACCTAGGGGCGAATGTGAATTTGAGGGCTAGAATATCAAATTTTTCACCAGTCCCCACAATTGCACCAAAAAAAAATGAGTTTTCGAATATGTTCAGGGGGGGAAAAATGCAGTCGAAGTCGCTAAAAATAATAAGAAGAAGAAGAATTAAAACTGCGCGCAGTGATGAACGGGACCTCGCGCCGGCTTGCAGCCGCCACTACGAGGTCCCGTTCATCACTGCGCGCAGTTTTAAAAAAAAATCGCGCCGGCTTGCGGCCGCGTCACGTGCCGTCGTAACATGTGTGCTGGCAAGATGTGCACATGTTAGGACCGCACGTGACGCAGCCGCAAGCCGGCACGAGGTCCCGTTCATCACTGCGCGCAGTTTTAAAAAAGCGCAGTTTTAAAAAAAATTCGCAAATTTATGTAATCTGTAGAAGCAGAGGTGCCCTGTGGTGTCCTACTGATTGTTTTGACATTAACATGTAAGACCACATTTAACTGAATTACATGTTCATTAACCCTACATCAATGATCCGATGAATTCCCTAGTTGGAGTTAGTTGAAATACAAGGCGAAAAAGTGAAAGAATTCCATTCAAAATGGCCAACTTTGACAGCACGCCACGGCCATGCCCTTCAATGTACAGTCACAAATAACACGGCGTTGGTTGAGCACCATGTTTTGACTGTACTGACTAATTGTGAAGCAGATCCGATAAATACCCTAGGAGGAGTTTGTTCAAATACAAGGGGAAAAAAGCGAAAATAAGACCACGGAATTCAAAACGGCCAACTTTGATGGCACGCCACGGCCACGCCCTTCAACGTAGAATCACAAATAGCACGATTTTGGTTCAGCACCACTTCATGACTGTACTGACCAATTGTGAAGCAGATCCGATAAATTCCCTAGGAGGAGTTCGTTCAAATACAATGCGAAAAAGTGAAATTCCATTCAAAATGGCCAACTTTGACATCACACCACGGACACGCCCTTCAACGTACAGTCCCAAATAGCACGATTTTGGTTTAGCACCACTTCATGACTGTACTGACCAATTTTTAAGCAGATCCGATAAATTCCCTAGGAGGAGTTCATTCAAATACATGGCAAAAAAGTGAAAAAAAAATCAAAATGGCCGCCGAGAGTGAAAATGAAAAAATTAAAATTTCCGACTTCCGGTGGGGTTTGGAGCATGGGTCCAAGAGGCTTTTCTGTAGGTCATGGGACCTTATACGTGCCTACCAAGTTTCATACATATTGGTGAAACGTGGCGCAGGGGCTGGTTTTTAAAGTTCCTGTAGGGGGCGCTACACATATGAGAAACACGAATTTTGGTATGTGAGCTAGAGGCACCAGTTTACACGTGTCCTGTGAATTTCATATTCATAACTATTACGGTGTCCGCAGAGTGATCGACCCTCCTCTGGCGGCCATGTTGTTTTTTCAATCGACTTAATTTTTGGTGAGCAGTTAGAACTTTGGTACCTAACGGCCATTGAGTTGGTCCCGCTCAAATCAAACATTGCGTCTATGAACTGTGGCTATTTTAGTAACGGGCCACGCCCACTTCGATGCCACCCCCCATTTGAAAAATTGTTGACTTATTCTTGTTCAGAATTTGATTATGAACAACTTTAGTAGAGAGGTCCAACACCATAGGAGTCCAATTAATGTAGATATGTGCAATTTACTATTTTTGGGGTGAAAAACACACCCCTTTTTGAACTCAATGGCTCATGGGTACTTTGAAATTTATCCTACAGACTAATCCTTATGTCAGATTGACGATAATGGGCCATAGATGATATGTGCCAAAGGATTTTTGTCAAAGTCGAAAAACCTGGGATCCTTGGGGAATTTACTGTTTTTAACTAAATTCAAAATGGCGGGAAATCTGGCTACCGGAAATGCTAAGTTAGTATCTGCAAATTTGTTCATTATGAGGATTTGCATATGTGTGCAAAGTTTCATGAGTTTAGGTCCAACCGGTGACGAGTTATGCTTGTGCAAACGTTGAAATTTTGGCATAGTTGGTATAGCGCCACCTAGGGGCAAATGTGAATTTGAGGGCTAGAATATCAAATTTTTCACCAGTCCCACAAAATGTGCCAAATAAAAATGAGTTTTCGAATATGTGCAGGGGGGGAAAAATGCAGTCGAAGACGGAGAAAAATAATAATAAGAAGAAGAAACACGAGGATTTCAATAGGGTCCTTGCCAAGTTTGGCTCGGTCCCTAATTAAAACTGCGCGCAGTGATGAACGGGACCTCGCGCCGGCTTGCAGCCGCCACTACGAGGTCCCGTTCATCACTGCGCGCAGTTTTAAAAAAAAATCGCGCCGGCTTGCGGCCGCGTCACGTGCCGTCGTAACATGTGTGCTGGCAAGATGTGCACATGTTAGGACCGCACGTGACGCAGCCGCAAGCCGGCACGAGGTCCCGTTCATCACTGCGCGCAGTTTTAAAAAAGCGCAGTTTTAAAAAAAATTCGCAAATTTATGTAATCTGTAGAAGCAGAGGTGCCCTGTGGTGTCCTACTGATTGTTTTGACATTAACATGTAAGACCACATTTAACTGAATTACATGTTCATTAACCCTACATCAACGATCCGATAAATTCCCTAGGAGGAGTTCGTTCAAATACAATGCGAAAAAGTGAAATTCCATTCAAAATGGCCAACTTTGACATCACGCCACGGACACGCCCTTCAACGTACAGTCACAAATAGCACGGCGTTGGTTCAGCACCACTTCATGACTGTACTGACCAATTTTGAAGCAGATCCGATAAATTCCCTAGGAGGAGTTCATTCAAATACAAGGCAAAAAAGTGAAAAAAATTCAAAATGGCCGCCAAAAGTGAAAATTAGAAATGCAAATAGCCGACTTCCTGTGGGGTTTGGGGCATGGGTCCAAGAGGCTTTTCTGTAGGTATGGGCACATTGTACGTGAATACTGAGTTTCATACATATAGGTGAAACGTGGCGCAGGGGCTGCTTTTTAAAGTTCCTGTAGGGGGCGCTACAAAAAATAGAAACACGAATTTTGGTATGTGAGCTATCGGCACCAGTTTACACGTGTCCTGTGAATTTCATATTCATAACTATTACGGTGTCCGCAGAGTGATTTTGAGCCTCTGGCGGCCATGTTGTATTTTAAATCGACTTAATTTTTGGTGAGCAGTTAGAACTTTGGTACCTAATGGCCATTGAGTTGGTCCCGCTCAAATCAAACATTGCGTCTATGAACTGTGGCTATTTTAGTATCGGGCCACGCCCACTTCGATGCCACGCCCCATTTGAAAAATTGTTGACTCAATCTTGTTCAGAATTTGATTCTGAACAACTTTAGTAGAGAGGTCCAACACCATAGGAGTCCAATTAATGTAGATATGTGCAATTTACTATTTTTGGGGTGAAAAACACACCCCTTTTTGAACTCAATGGCTCATGGGTACTTTGAAATTTATCCTACAGACTAATCCTTATGTCAGATTGAAGATAATGGGCCATAGATGATATGTGCCAAAGGATTTATGTCAAAGTCGAAAAACCTGGGATCCTTGGGGAATTTACTGTTTTTAACTAAATTCAAAATGGCGGGAAATCTGGCTACCGGAAGTGCTAAGTTAGTATCTGCAAATTTCTTCATTATGAGGATTTGCATATGTGTGCAAAGTTTCATGAGTTTAGGTCCAACCGGTGACGAGTTATGCTTGTGCAAACGTTGAAATTTTGGCATAGTTGGTATAGCGCCACCTAGGGGCGAATGTGAATTTGAGGGCTAGAATATCAAATTTTTCACCAGTCCCACAAAATGCACCAAGAAAAATTGAGTTTTAGAATATGTTCAGGGGGGGAAAAATGCAGTCGAAGATGAGGGAAAATAAGAAGAAGAATTAAAACTGCGCGCAGTGATGAACGGGACCTCGCGCCGGCTTGCAGCCGCCACTACGAGGTCCCGTTCATCACTGCGCGCAGTTTTAAAAAAAAATCGCGCCGGCTTGCGGCCGCGTCACGTGCCGTCGTAACATGTGTGCTGGCAAGATGTGCACATGTTAGGACCGCACGTGACGCAGCCGCAAGCCGGCACGAGGTCCCGTTCATCACTGCGCGCAGTTTTAAAAAAGCTCAGTTTTAAAAAAAATTCGCAAATTTATGTAATCTGTAGAAGCAGAGGTGCCCTGTGGTGTCCTACTGATTGTTTTGACATTAACATGTAAGACCACATTTAACTGAATTACATGTTGTAACAACTTTAACTAACATTATTAACCCTACATCAATGATCCGATGAATTCCCTAGGAGGAGTTAGTTGAAATACAAGGCGAAAAAGTGAAAAAATTCCATTCAAAATGGCCAACTTTGACAGCACGTCACGGCCATGCCCTTCAACGTACAGTCACAAATAACACGGCGTTGGTTGAGCACCATGTTTTGACTGTACTGACTAATTGTGAAGCAGATCCGATAAATTCCCTAGGAGGAGTTCGTTCAAATACAATGCGAAAAAGTGAAATTCCATTCAAAATGGCCAACTTTGACATCACGCCACGGACACGCCCTTCAACGTACAGTCACAAATAGCACGATTTTGGTTCAGCACCACTTCATGACTGTACTGACCAATTTTGAAGCAGATCCGATAAATTCCCTAGGAGGAGTTAGTTCAAATACAAGGCGACGGAATTCAAAAATGGCCAAATTTGACGGCACGCCACGGAAACGCCCTTCAACGTACAGTCACAAATAGCACGATTTTGGTTCAGCACCACTTCATGACTGTACTGACCAATTGTGAAGCAGATGCGATAAATTCCCTAGGAGGAGTTCGTTCAAATACAATGCGAAAAAGTGAAATTCCATTCAAAATGGCCAACTTTGACATCACGCCACGGACACGCCCTTCAACGTACAGTCCCAAATAGCACGATTTTGGTTTAGCACCACTTCATGACTGTACTGACCAATTTGGAAGCAGATCCGATAAATTCCCTAGGAGGAGTTCGTTCAAATACAAGGCGACGGAATTCAAAAATGGCCAACTTTGACGGCACGCCACGGACACGCCCTTCAACGTACAGTCACAAATAGCACGAATTTGGTTCAGCACCACTTCATGACTGTACTGACCAATTTTGAAGCAGATCCGATAAATTCCCTAGGAGGAGTTCATTCAAATACAAGGCAAAAAAAGTGGAAAAAATTCAAAATGGCCGCCAAGAGTGAAAAATTAAAATGCAAATAGCCGACTTCCTGTGGGGTTTGGGGCATGGGTCCAAGAGGCTTTTCTGTAGGTATTGCCACATTGTACGTGCATACCGAGTTTCATACATATTGGTGAAACGTGGCGCAGGGGCTGCATTTTAAAGTTCCTGTAGGGGGCGCTACAAACATGAGGACCAGGATTTTTGGTATGTGAGCTACAGGCAGCAGTCTACACGTGTCCTGTGAATTTCATATTCATAACTATTACGGTCTCCGCACAGTGATCGACCCTCCTCTGGCGGCCATGTTGTTTTTTAAATCGACTTAATTTTTGGTGAGCAGTTAGAACTTTGGTACCTAACGGCCATTGAGTTGGTCCCGCTCAAATCAAACATTGCGTCTATGAACTGTGGCTATTTTAGTAACGGGCCACGCCCACTGCGATGCCACGCCCCATTTGAAAAATTGTTGACTTATTCTTGTTCAGAATTTGATTATGAACAACTTTAGTAGAGAGGTCCAACACCATAGGAGTCCAATTAATGTAGATATGTGCAATTTACTATTTTTGGGGTGAAAAACACACCCCTTTTTGAACTCAATGGCTCATGGGTACTTTGAAATTTATCCTACAGACTAATCCTTATGTCAGATTGAAGATAATGGGCCATAGATGATATGTGCCAAAGGAAGTTTGTCAAAGTCGAAAAAACTGGGATCCTTGGGGAATTTAATGTTTTTAACTAAATTCAAAATGGCGGGAAATCTGGCTACCGGAAGTGCTAAGTTAGTATCTGCAAATTTCTTCATTATGAGGATTTGCATATGTGTGCAAAGTTTCATGAGTTTAGGTCCAACCGGTGACGAGTTATGCTTGTGCAAACGTTGAAATTTTGGCATAGTTGGTATAGCGCCACCTAGGGGCGAATGTGAATTTGAGGGCTAGAATATCAAATTTTTCACCAGTCCCACAAAATGTGCCAAATAAAAATGAGTTTTCGAATATGTGCAGGGGGGGAAAAATGCAGTCGAAGATGAGGGAAAATAATAAGAAGAAGAAGAATTAAAACTGCGCGCAGTGATGAACGGGACCTCGCGCCGGCTTGCAGCCGCCACTACGAGGTCCCGTTCATCACTGCGCGCAGTTTTAAAAAAAAATCGCGCCGGCTTGCGGCCGCGTCACGTGCCGTCGTAACATGTGTGCTGGCAAGATGTGCACATGTTAGGACCGCACGTGACGCAGCCGCAAGCCGGCACGAGGTCCCGTTCATCACTGCGCGCAGTTTTAAAAAAGCGCAGTTTTAAAAAAAATTCGCAAATTTATGTAATCTGTAGAAGCAGAGGTGCCCTGTGGTGTCCTACTGATTGTTTTGACATTAACATGTAAGACCACATTTAACTGAATTACATGTTGTAACAACTTTAACTAACATTATTAACCCTACATCAATGATCCGATAAATTCCCTAGGAGGAGTTAGTTGAAATACAAGGCGAAAAAGTGAAAGTATTCCATTCAAAATGGCCAACTTTGACAGCACGCCACGGCCATGCCCTTCAATGTACAGTCACAAATAGCACGATTTTGTTTCAGCACCACTTCATGACTGTACTGACTAATTGTGAAGCAGATCCGATAAATACCCTAGGAGGAGTTCGTTCAAATACAAGGGGAAAAAAGCGAAAATAAGACCACGGAATTCAAAACGGCCAACTTTGACGGCACGCCACGGCCACGCCCTTCAACGTACAATCACAAATAGCACGATTTTGGTTCAGCACCACTTCATGACTGTACTGACCAATTGTGAAGCAGATCCGATAAATTCCCTAGGAGGAGTTCGTTCAAATACAATGCGAAAAAGTGAAATTCCATTCAAAATGGCCAACTTTGACATCACGCCACGGACACGCCCTTCAACGTACAGTCCCAAATAGCACGATTTTGGTTCAGCACCACTTCATGACTGTACTGACCAAATTTGAAGCAGATCCGATAAATTCCCTAGGAGGAGTTAGTTCAAATACAAGGCGACGGAATTCAAAAATGGCCAACTTTGACGGCATGCCACGGACACGCCCTTCAACGTACAGTCACAAATAGCACGATTTTGGTTTAGCACCACTTCATGACTGTACTGACCAATTTTGAAGCAGATCCGATAAATTCCCTAGGAGGAGTTCATTCAAATACAAGGCAAAAAAGTGAAAAAAATTCAAAATGGCCGCCGAGAGTGCAAATGAAAAAATTAAAATTTCCGACTTCCGGTGGGTTTTGGTGCATGGGTCCAAGAGGCTTTTCTGTAGGTCATGGGACCTTATACGTGCCTACCAAGTTTCATACATATTGGTGAAACGTGGCGCAGGGGCTGGTTTTTAAAGTTCCTGTAGGGGGCGCTACAAAAAATAGAAACACGAATTTTGGTATGTGAGCTAGAGGCACCAGTTTACACGTGTCCTGTGAATTTCATATTCATAACTATTACGGTGTCCGCAGAGTGATCGACCCTCCTCTGGCGGCCATGTTGTTTTTTAAATCGACTTAATTTTTGGTGAGCAGTTAGAAATTTGGTACCTAACGGCCATTGAGTTGGTCCCGCTCAAATCAAACATTGCGTCTATGAACTGTGGCTATTTTAGTAACGGGCCACGCCCACTTCGATGCCACGCCCCATTTGAAAAATTGTTGACTTATTCTTGTTCAGAATTTGATTATGAACAACTTTAGTAGAGAGGTCCAACACCATAGGAGTCCAACTTCATGTAGATATGTGCAATTTACTATTTTCGGGGTGAAAAACACACCCCTTTTTGAACTCAATGGCTCATGGGTACTTTGAAATTTATCCTACAGACTAATCCTTATGTCAGATTGAAGATAATGGGCCATCGATGATATGTGCCAAAGGATTTTGGTCAAAGTCGAAAAACCTGGGATCCTTGGGGAATTTACTGTTTTTAACTAAATTCAAAATGGCGGGAAATCTGGCTACCGGAAGTGCTAAGTAAGTATCTGCAAATTTCTTCATTATGAGGATTTGCATATGTGTGCAAAGTTTCATGAGTTTAGGTCCAACCGGTGACGAGTTATGCTTGTCCAAACGATGAAATTTTGGCATAGTTGGTATAGCGCCACCTAGGGGCGAATGTGAATTTGAGGGCTAGAAAATCAAATTTTTCACCAGTCCCACAAAATGTGCCCAAAAAAAATGAGTTTTCGAATATGTGCAGGGGGGGAAAAATGCAGTCAAAGTTCTGAAAAATAATAATAAGAAAAAACACGAGGGTTTCAATAGGGTCCTTGCCATGTTTGGCTCGGTCCCTAATTAAAACTGCGCGCAGTGATGAACGGGACCTCGCGCCGGCTTGCAGCCGCCACTACGAGGTCCCGTTCATCACTGCGCGCAGTTTTAAAAAAAAATCGCGCCGGCTTGCGGCCGCGTCACGTGCCGTCGTAACATGTGTGCTGGCAAGATGTGCACATGTTAGGACCGCACGTGACGCAGCCGCAAGCCGGCACGAGGTCCCGTTCATCACTGCGCGCAGTTTTAAAAAAGCGCAGTTTTAAAAAAAATTCGCAAATTTATGTAATCTGTAGAAGCAGAGGTGCCCTGTGGTGTCCTACTGATTGTTTTGACATTAACATGTAAGACCACATTTAACTGAATTACATGTTGTAACAACTTTAACTAACATTATTAACCCTACATCAATGATCCGATAAATTCCCTAGGAGGAGTTAGTTGAAATACAAGGCGAAAAAGTGAAAGAATTCCATTCAAAATGGCCAACTTTGACGGCACGCCACGGACACGCCCTTCAACGTACAGTCACAAATAGCAGGATTTTGGTTCAGCACCACTTCATGACTGTACTGACCAATTTTGAAGCAGATCCGATAAATTCCCTAGGAGGAGTTCATTCAAATACAAGGCACAAAAGTGAAAAAAATTCAAAATGGCCGCCAAAAGTGAAAATTAGAAATGCAAATAGCCGACTTCCTGTGGGGTTTGGGGCATGGGTCCAAGAGGCTTTTCTGTAGGTATGGGCACATTGTACGTGAATACTGAGTTTCATACATATTGGTGAAACGTGGCGCAGGGGCTGCTTTTTAAAGTTCCTGTAGGGGGCGCTACAAAAAATAGAAACACGAATTTTGGTATGTGAGCTATCGGCACCAGTTTACACGTGTCCTGTGAATTTCATATTCATAACTATTACGGTGTCCGCAGAGTGATTTTGAGCCTCTGGCGGCCATGTTGTATTTTAAATCGACTTAATTTTTGGTGAGCAGTTAGAACTTTGGTACCTAATGGCCATTGAGTTGGTCCCGCTCAAATCAAACATTGCGTCTATGAACTGTGGCTATTTTAGTATCGGGCCACGCCCACTTCGATGCCACGCCCCATTTGAAAAATTGTTGACTCAATCTTGTTCAGAATTTGATTCTGAACAACTTTAGTAGAGAGGTCCAACACCATAGGAGTCCAATTAATGTAGATATGTGCAATTTACTATTTTTGGGGTGAAAAACACACCCCTTTTTGAACTCAATGGCTCATGGGTACTTTGAAATTTATCCTACAGACTAATCCTTATGTCAGATTGAAGATAATGGGCCATAGATGATATGTGCCAAAGGATTTATGTCAAAGTCGAAAAACCTGGGATCCTTGGGGAATTTACTGTTTTTAACTAAATTCAAAATGGCGGGAAATCTGGCTACCGGAAGTGCTAAGTTAGTATCTGCAAATTTCTTCATTATGAGGATTTGCATATGTGTGCAAAGTTTCATGAGTTTAGGTCCAACCGGTGACGAGTTATGCTTGTGCAAACGTTGAAATTTTGGCATAGTTGGTATAGCGCCACCTAGGGGCGAATGTGAATTTGAGGGCTAGAATATCAAATTTTTCACCAGTCCCACAAAATGCACCAAGAAAAATTGAGTTTTAGAATATGTTCAGGGGGGGAAAAATGCAGTCGAAGATGAGGGAAAATAAGAAGAAGAATTAAAACTGCGCGCAGTGATGAACGGGACCTCGCGCC
This sequence comes from Micromesistius poutassou, assembly GCF_964030765.1. Taxonomy (NCBI): domain Eukaryota; kingdom Metazoa; phylum Chordata; class Actinopteri; order Gadiformes; family Gadidae; genus Micromesistius; species Micromesistius poutassou. The sequence continues at coordinate 2,412,286 of NC_140273.1, read as the reverse complement.
GGCTTGCAGCCGCCACTACGAGGTCCCGTTCATCACTGCGCGCAGTTTTAAAAAAAAATCGCGCCGGCTTGCGGCCGCGTCACGTGCCGTCGTAACATGTGTGCTGGCAAGATGTGCACATGTTAGGACCGCACGTGACGCAGCCGCAAGCCGGCACGAGGTCCCGTTCATCACTGCGCGCAGTTTTAAAAAAGCTCAGTTTTAAAAAAAATTCGCAAATTTATGTAATCTGTAGAAGCAGAGGTGCCCTGTGGTGTCCTACTGATTGTTTTGACATTAACATGTAAGACCACATTTAACTGAATTACATGTTGTAACAACTTTAACTAACATTATTAACCCTACATCAATGATCCGATGAATTCCCTAGGAGGAGTTAGTTGAAATACAAGGCGAAAAAGTGAAAAAATTCCATTCAAAATGGCCAACTTTGACAGCACGTCACGGCCATGCCCTTCAACGTACAGTCACAAATAACACGGCGTTGGTTGAGCACCATGTTTTGACTGTACTGACTAATTGTGAAGCAGATCCGATAAATTCCCTAGGAGGAGTTCGTTCAAATACAATGCGAAAAAGTGAAATTCCATTCAAAATGGCCAACTTTGACATCACGCCACGGACACGCCCTTCAACGTACAGTCACAAATAGCACGATTTTGGTTCAGCACCACTTCATGACTGTACTGACCAATTTTGAAGCAGATCCGATAAATTCCCTAGGAGGAGTTAGTTCAAATACAAGGCGACGGAATTCAAAAATGGCCAAATTTGACGGCACGCCACGGAAACGCCCTTCAACGTACAGTCACAAATAGCACGATTTTGGTTCAGCACCACTTCATGACTGTACTGACCAATTGTGAAGCAGATGCGATAAATTCCCTAGGAGGAGTTCGTTCAAATACAATGCGAAAAAGTGAAATTCCATTCAAAATGGCCAACTTTGACATCACGCCACGGACACGCCCTTCAACGTACAGTCCCAAATAGCACGATTTTGGTTTAGCACCACTTCATGACTGTACTGACCAATTTGGAAGCAGATCCGATAAATTCCCTAGGAGGAGTTCGTTCAAATACAAGGCGACGGAATTCAAAAATGGCCAACTTTGACGGCACGCCACGGACACGCCCTTCAACGTACAGTCACAAATAGCACGAATTTGGTTCAGCACCACTTCATGACTGTACTGACCAATTTTGAAGCAGATCCGATAAATTCCCTAGGAGGAGTTCATTCAAATACAAGGCAAAAAAAGTGGAAAAAATTCAAAATGGCCGCCAAGAGTGAAAAATTAAAATGCAAATAGCCGACTTCCTGTGGGGTTTGGGGCATGGGTCCAAGAGGCTTTTCTGTAGGTATTGCCACATTGTACGTGCATACCGAGTTTCATACATATTGGTGAAACGTGGCGCAGGGGCTGCATTTTAAAGTTCCTGTAGGGGGCGCTACAAACATGAGGACCAGGATTTTTGGTATGTGAGCTACAGGCAGCAGTCTACACGTGTCCTGTGAATTTCATATTCATAACTATTACGGTCTCCGCACAGTGATCGACCCTCCTCTGGCGGCCATGTTGTTTTTTAAATCGACTTAATTTTTGGTGAGCAGTTAGAACTTTGGTACCTAACGGCCATTGAGTTGGTCCCGCTCAAATCAAACATTGCGTCTATGAACTGTGGCTATTTTAGTAACGGGCCACGCCCACTGCGATGCCACGCCCCATTTGAAAAATTGTTGACTTATTCTTGTTCAGAATTTGATTATGAACAACTTTAGTAGAGAGGTCCAACACCATAGGAGTCCAATTAATGTAGATATGTGCAATTTACTATTTTTGGGGTGAAAAACACACCCCTTTTTGAACTCAATGGCTCATGGGTACTTTGAAATTTATCCTACAGACTAATCCTTATGTCAGATTGAAGATAATGGGCCATAGATGATATGTGCCAAAGGAAGTTTGTCAAAGTCGAAAAAACTGGGATCCTTGGGGAATTTAATGTTTTTAACTAAATTCAAAATGGCGGGAAATCTGGCTACCGGAAGTGCTAAGTTAGTATCTGCAAATTTCTTCATTATGAGGATTTGCATATGTGTGCAAAGTTTCATGAGTTTAGGTCCAACCGGTGACGAGTTATGCTTGTGCAAACGTTGAAATTTTGGCATAGTTGGTATAGCGCCACCTAGGGGCGAATGTGAATTTGAGGGCTAGAATATCAAATTTTTCACCAGTCCCACAAAATGTGCCAAATAAAAATGAGTTTTCGAATATGTGCAGGGGGGGAAAAATGCAGTCGAAGATGAGGGAAAATAATAAGAAGAAGAAGAATTAAAACTGCGCGCAGTGATGAACGGGACCTCGCGCCGGCTTGCAGCCGCCACTACGAGGTCCCGTTCATCACTGCGCGCAGTTTTAAAAAAAAATCGCGCCGGCTTGCGGCCGCGTCACGTGCCGTCGTAACATGTGTGCTGGCAAGATGTGCACATGTTAGGACCGCACGTGACGCAGCCGCAAGCCGGCACGAGGTCCCGTTCATCACTGCGCGCAGTTTTAAAAAAGCGCAGTTTTAAAAAAAATTCGCAAATTTATGTAATCTGTAGAAGCAGAGGTGCCCTGTGGTGTCCTACTGATTGTTTTGACATTAACATGTAAGACCACATTTAACTGAATTACATGTTGTAACAACTTTAACTAACATTATTAACCCTACATCAATGATCCGATAAATTCCCTAGGAGGAGTTAGTTGAAATACAAGGCGAAAAAGTGAAAGTATTCCATTCAAAATGGCCAACTTTGACAGCACGCCACGGCCATGCCCTTCAATGTACAGTCACAAATAGCACGATTTTGTTTCAGCACCACTTCATGACTGTACTGACTAATTGTGAAGCAGATCCGATAAATACCCTAGGAGGAGTTCGTTCAAATACAAGGGGAAAAAAGCGAAAATAAGACCACGGAATTCAAAACGGCCAACTTTGACGGCACGCCACGGCCACGCCCTTCAACGTACAATCACAAATAGCACGATTTTGGTTCAGCACCACTTCATGACTGTACTGACCAATTGTGAAGCAGATCCGATAAATTCCCTAGGAGGAGTTCGTTCAAATACAATGCGAAAAAGTGAAATTCCATTCAAAATGGCCAACTTTGACATCACGCCACGGACACGCCCTTCAACGTACAGTCCCAAATAGCACGATTTTGGTTCAGCACCACTTCATGACTGTACTGACCAAATTTGAAGCAGATCCGATAAATTCCCTAGGAGGAGTTAGTTCAAATACAAGGCGACGGAATTCAAAAATGGCCAACTTTGACGGCATGCCACGGACACGCCCTTCAACGTACAGTCACAAATAGCACGATTTTGGTTTAGCACCACTTCATGACTGTACTGACCAATTTTGAAGCAGATCCGATAAATTCCCTAGGAGGAGTTCATTCAAATACAAGGCAAAAAAGTGAAAAAAATTCAAAATGGCCGCCGAGAGTGCAAATGAAAAAATTAAAATTTCCGACTTCCGGTGGGTTTTGGTGCATGGGTCCAAGAGGCTTTTCTGTAGGTCATGGGACCTTATACGTGCCTACCAAGTTTCATACATATTGGTGAAACGTGGCGCAGGGGCTGGTTTTTAAAGTTCCTGTAGGGGGCGCTACAAAAAATAGAAACACGAATTTTGGTATGTGAGCTAGAGGCACCAGTTTACACGTGTCCTGTGAATTTCATATTCATAACTATTACGGTGTCCGCAGAGTGATCGACCCTCCTCTGGCGGCCATGTTGTTTTTTAAATCGACTTAATTTTTGGTGAGCAGTTAGAAATTTGGTACCTAACGGCCATTGAGTTGGTCCCGCTCAAATCAAACATTGCGTCTATGAACTGTGGCTATTTTAGTAACGGGCCACGCCCACTTCGATGCCACGCCCCATTTGAAAAATTGTTGACTTATTCTTGTTCAGAATTTGATTATGAACAACTTTAGTAGAGAGGTCCAACACCATAGGAGTCCAACTTCATGTAGATATGTGCAATTTACTATTTTCGGGGTGAAAAACACACCCCTTTTTGAACTCAATGGCTCATGGGTACTTTGAAATTTATCCTACAGACTAATCCTTATGTCAGATTGAAGATAATGGGCCATCGATGATATGTGCCAAAGGATTTTGGTCAAAGTCGAAAAACCTGGGATCCTTGGGGAATTTACTGTTTTTAACTAAATTCAAAATGGCGGGAAATCTGGCTACCGGAAGTGCTAAGTAAGTATCTGCAAATTTCTTCATTATGAGGATTTGCATATGTGTGCAAAGTTTCATGAGTTTAGGTCCAACCGGTGACGAGTTATGCTTGTCCAAACGATGAAATTTTGGCATAGTTGGTATAGCGCCACCTAGGGGCGAATGTGAATTTGAGGGCTAGAAAATCAAATTTTTCACCAGTCCCACAAAATGTGCCCAAAAAAAATGAGTTTTCGAATATGTGCAGGGGGGGAAAAATGCAGTCAAAGTTCTGAAAAATAATAATAAGAAAAAACACGAGGGTTTCAATAGGGTCCTTGCCATGTTTGGCTCGGTCCCTAATTAAAACTGCGCGCAGTGATGAACGGGACCTCGCGCCGGCTTGCAGCCGCCACTACGAGGTCCCGTTCATCACTGCGCGCAGTTTTAAAAAAAAATCGCGCCGGCTTGCGGCCGCGTCACGTGCCGTCGTAACATGTGTGCTGGCAAGATGTGCACATGTTAGGACCGCACGTGACGCAGCCGCAAGCCGGCACGAGGTCCCGTTCATCACTGCGCGCAGTTTTAAAAAAGCGCAGTTTTAAAAAAAATTCGCAAATTTATGTAATCTGTAGAAGCAGAGGTGCCCTGTGGTGTCCTACTGATTGTTTTGACATTAACATGTAAGACCACATTTAACTGAATTACATGTTGTAACAACTTTAACTAACATTATTAACCCTACATCAATGATCCGATAAATTCCCTAGGAGGAGTTAGTTGAAATACAAGGCGAAAAAGTGAAAGAATTCCATTCAAAATGGCCAACTTTGACGGCACGCCACGGACACGCCCTTCAACGTACAGTCACAAATAGCAGGATTTTGGTTCAGCACCACTTCATGACTGTACTGACCAATTTTGAAGCAGATCCGATAAATTCCCTAGGAGGAGTTCATTCAAATACAAGGCACAAAAGTGAAAAAAATTCAAAATGGCCGCCAAAAGTGAAAATTAGAAATGCAAATAGCCGACTTCCTGTGGGGTTTGGGGCATGGGTCCAAGAGGCTTTTCTGTAGGTATGGGCACATTGTACGTGAATACTGAGTTTCATACATATTGGTGAAACGTGGCGCAGGGGCTGATTTTTAAAGTTCCTGTAGGGGGCGCTACAAAAAATGTAAACACGAATTTTGGTATGTGAGCTATCGGCACCAGTTTACACGTGTGCTGTGAATTTCATATTCATAACTATTACGGTCTCCGCACAGTGATTTTGAGGCTCTGGCGGCCATGTTGTTTTTTAAATCGACTTAATTTTTGGTGAGCAGTTAGAACTTTGGTACCTAACGGCCACTAAGTCGGTCCTGCTGAAATCAAACATTGCGTCTATGAACTGTGGCGATTTTAGTGTCAGGCCACGCCCATTTCGATGCCACGCCCCATTTGAAAATATGTTGACTTTATCTTGTTCAGAATTTGATTCTGAACAACTTTTGTATTGGGGCCAACATCATAGGCGTCCAACTTGACGTTGATATGAGCAATTAACTATTTTCGAGGTTTCAACCACACCCCTTTTAGAACTCGTTGATGCTCTAAACTTTATTGTACAGACTAATCCTTAAGTCAGATTGAAGATAATGGGCCATATATGATATGTGCCAAAGGATTTTGGTCACAGTCGAAAAACCTGGGATCCTTGGGGAATTTACTGTTTTTAACTAAATTCAAAATGGCGGAAAATATGGCTACCGGAAGTGTTCAGTTCAAGAGACTTTTTTGTTCATCATGAGGATTTTCATGTGTGGGCAAAGTTTCATGAATGTAGGTCAAACCGGTGACGCGTGCTGCTTGTGCAAAGTTTGCACTTTTGAACAGTTGCTATAGCGCCACCTAGGGGCGAATGTGAATTTCAGGGCTAGATTATCAAATTTTTCACCAGTCCCCACAATTGCACCAAGAAAAAATGAGTTTTAGAATATGTGCAGGGGGGGAAAAATGCAGTCGAAGTGTTTAAAAATAATAATAATAAGAATAATCACGAGGGTTTCAATAGGGTCCTTGCCAAGTTTGGCTCGGTCCCTAATAAACATGAGGGTTTCAATAGGGACCTTGCCATGTTTGGCTCGGTCCCTAATAATAATAATAATCACGAGGGTTTCAATAGGGTCCTTGCCAAGTTTGGCTCGGTCCCTAATTAAAACTGCGCGCAGTGATGAACGGGACCCGGCTTGCAGCCGCCACTACGAGGTCCCGTTCATCACTGCGCGCAGTTTTAAAAAAAAATCGCGCCGGCTTGCGGCCGCGTCACGTGCCGTCGTAACATGTGTGCTGGCAAGATGTGCACATGTTAGGACCGCACGTGACGCAGCCGCAAGCCGGCACGAGGTCCCGTTCATCACTGCGCGCAGTTTTAAAAAAGCGCAGTTTAAAAAAAAATTCGCAAATTTATGTAATCTGTAGAAGCAGAGGTGCCCTGTGGTGTCCTACTGATTGTTTTGACATTAACATGTAAGACCACATTTAACTGAATTACATGTTCATTAACCCTACATCAATGATGCGATAAATTGCCTAGGAGGAGTTAGTTCAAATACAAGGCGACGGAATTCAAAAATGGCCAACTTTAATGGCATGCCACGGACACGCCCTTCAACGTACAATCACAAATAGCATGATTTTGGTTCAGCACCACTTCATGACTGTACTGACCAATTTTGAAGCAGATCTGATAAATTCCCTAGGAGGAGTAAGTTTAATACAAGGCGACGGAATTCAAAAATGGCCAACTTTGACGGCATGCCACCGACACGCCCTTCAACGTACAATCACAAATAGCATGATTTTGGTTCAGCACCACTTCATGACTGTACCGACCAATTTTGAAGCAGATCCGATAAAATCCCTAGGAGGAGTTCATTCAAATACAAGGCAAAAAAGTGAAAAAAATTCAAAATGGCCGCCAAAAGTGAAAATTAGAAATGCAAATAGCCGACTTCCTGTGGGGTTTGGGGCATGGGTCCAAGAGGCTTTTCTGTAGGTATGGGCACATTGTACGTGAATACTGAGTTTCATACATATTGGTGAAACGTGGCGCAGGGGCTGCTTTTTAAAGTTCCTGTAGGGGGCGCTACAAAAAATAGAAACACGAATTTTGGTATGTGAGCTATCGGCACCAGTTTACACGTGTGCCGTGAATTTCATATTCATAACTATTACGGTCTCCGCACAGTGATTTTGAGGCTCTGGCGGCCATGTTGTTTTTTCAATCGACTCAATTTTAATTGAGCAGTTAGAACATTGGTACCTAACGACCACTGAGTTGATCCCGCTCAAATCAAACATTGCGTCTATGAACTGTGGCTATTTTAGTAACGGGCCACGCCCACTTCGAAGCCACGCCCCATTTGAAAATATGTTGACTTTATCTTGTTCAGAATTTGATTCTGAACAACTTTTGTATTGGGGCCAACATCATAGGCGTCCAACTTGACGTTGATAAGAGCAATTAACTATTTTCGAGGTTTCAACCACACCCCTTTTAGAACTCATTGGTGCTCTAAACTTTATTGTACAGACTAATCCTTAAGTGAGATTGAAGATAATGGGCCATATATGATATGTGCCAAAGGATTTTGGTCAAAGTCGAAAAACCTGGGATTCTTGGGGAATTTACTGTTTTTAACTAAATTCAAAATGGCGGAAAATATGGCTACCGGAAGTGTTCAGTTCAAGAGACTTTTTTGTTCATCATGAGGATATGCATGTGTGTGCAAAGTTTCATGAGTGTAGGTCAAACCGGTGGCGAGATATGCTTGTGCAAAGTTTGCACTTTTGAACAGTTGCTATAGCGCCACCTAGGGGCGAATGTGAATTTGAGGGCTAGAATATCAAATTTTTCACCAGTCCCCACAATTGCACCAAAAAATTTTGAGTTTTAGAATATGTGCAGGGGGGGAAAAATGCAGTCGAAGTGGCTAAAAATAATAATAATAATAATAATAAACACGAGGGTTTCAATAGGGACCTTGCCAAGTTTGGCTCGGTCCCTAATTAAAACTGCGCGCAGTGATGAACGGGACCTCGCGCCGGCTTGCGGCCGCGTCACGTGCCGTCCTAACATGTGTGCTGGCAAGATGTGCACATGTTAGGACGGCACGTGACGCAGCCGCAAGCCGGCACGAGGTCCCGTTCATCTCTGCGCGCAGTTTTAAAAAAGTGCAGTTTTTAAAAAAAATCGCGAATTTATGTAATCTGTAGAAGCAGAGGTGCCCTGTGGTGTCCTACTGATTGTTTTGACATTAACATGTAAGACCACATTTAACTGAATTACATGTTCATTAACCCTACATCAATGATCCGATAAATTGCCTAGGAGGAGTTAGTTGAAATACAAGGCGAAAAAGTGAAAGAATTCCATTCAAAATGGCCAACTTTGACAGCACGCCACGGCCATGCCCTTCAACGTACAGTCACAAATAACACGGCGTTGGTTGAGCACCATGTTTTGACTGTACTGACTAATTGTGAAGCAGATCCGATAAATACCCTAGGAGGAGTTCGTTCAAATACAAGGGGAAAAAAGCGAAAATAAGACCACGGAATTCAAAACGGCCAACTTTGACGGCACGCCACGGCCACGCCCTTCAACGTACAATCACAAATAGCACGATTTTGGTTCAGCACCACTTCATGACTGTACTGACCAATTGTGAAGCAGATCCGATAAATTCCCTAAGAGGAGTTTGTTCAATTACAATGCGAAAAAGTGAAATTCCATTCAAAATGGCCAACTTTGACATCACGCCACGGACACGCCCTTCAACGTACAGTCCCAAATAGCACGATTTTGGTTCAGCACCACTTCATGACTGTACTGACCAAATTTGAAGAAGATCCGATAAATTCCCTAGGAGGAGTTAGTTCAAATACAAGGCGACGGAATTCAAAAATGGCCAACTTTGACGGCATGCCACGGACACGCCCTTCAACGTACAGTCACAAATAGCACGATTTTGGTTTAGCACCACTTCATGACTGTACTGACCAATTTTGAAGCAGATCCAATAAATTCCCTAGGAGGAGTTCATTCAAATACAAGGCAAAAAAGTGAAAAAAATTCAAAATGGCCGCCGAGAGTGAAAATGAAAAAATAAAAATTTCCGACTTCCGGTGGGGTTTGGAGCATGGGTCCAAGAGGCTTTTCTGTAGGTATTGGCACGTTATACGTGCCTACCGATTTTCATACATATTGGTGAAACGTGGCGCAGGGGCTGCTTTTTAAAGTTCCTGTAGGGGGCGCTACACACATGAGAAACACGAATTTTGGTATGTGAGCTAGAGGCAACAGTCTACACGTGCCCTGTGAATTTCATATTCATAACTACTACGGTCTCCGCAGAGTGATCGACCCTCCTCTGGCGGCCATGTTGTTTTTTAAATCGACTTAATTTTTGGTGAGCAGTTAGAACTTTGGTACCTAACGGCCATTGAGTTGGTCCCGCTCAAATCAAACATTGCGTCTATGAACTGTGGCTATTTTAGTAACGGGCCACGCCCACTTCGATGCCACGCCCCATTTGAAAAATTGTTGACTTATTCTTGTTCAGAATTCGATTATGAACAACTTTAGTAGAGAGGTCCAACACCATAGGAGTCCAATTAATGTAGATATGTGCAATTTACTATTTTTGGGGTGAAAAACACACCCCTTTTTGAACTCAATGGCTCATGGGTACTTTGAAATTTATCCTACAGACTAATCATTATGTCAGATTGAAGATAATGGGCCATAGAATATATCTGCCAAAGGATTTTTGTCAAAGTCGAAAAACCTGGGATCTTTGGGGAATTTACTGTTTTTAACTAAATTCAAAATGGCGGGAAATGTGGCTACCGGAAGTGCTAAGTTAGTATCTGCAAATTTCTTCATTATGAGGATTTGCATATGTGTGCAAAGTTTCATGAGTTTAGGTCCAACCGGTGACGAGTTATGCTTGTGCAAACGTTGAAATTTTGGCATAGTTGGTATAGCGCCACCTAGGGGCGAATGTGAATTTGAGGGCTAGAATATCAAATTTTTCACCAGTCCCACAAAATGTGCCAAATAAAAATGAGTTTTCGAATATGTGCAGGGGGGGAAAAATGCAGTCGAAGATGAGGGAAAATAATAAGAAGAAGAAACACGAGGGTTTCAATAGGGTCCTTGCCAAGTTTGGCTCGGTCCCTAATAATAATAATCATGAGGGTTTCAATAGGGACCTTGCCATGTTTGGCTCGGTCCCTAATAATCATGAGGGTTTCAATAGGGACCTTGCCATGTTTGGCTCGGTCCCTAATAATCATGAGGGTTTCAATAGGGTCCTTGCCAAGTTTGGCTCGGTCCCTAATAAAATATTTTTTTGAAGTTGCGAGTTTTTTTTAACTATTGGAAGCGAGTCGAGCTGACCTTGCCAGCTGTACCCACGTGGACCACGTGATCCGTAGACTCCAGCCACACCGGACACAACTTAACTTTGAGTGATTATTCCCGTTTGCAGCCGCTGGACAATCAGTGGCCAGCAGCCTGTTTACGTCACACAAAAGTACCTACTCCGCTCGCTTGGAACCTCGACGGAGGTGGTACTAAAAAAAGTACCAGGTACCAGGTACTTTTTTTGCCAATGGAAACGCAAAAAAAGGTAATAAGACGTAAGACGGTTCTACGAGCGCTTCAGACCTACCTTACCAACGAACGACGTAGGCCTACTGAGGCGGCTGCTGGTCTCTCAAAGAGGGGAAGTAGTCAGGCCAGCCCACTAAGGAGTTGCGAGTTGCAAGCAGTTGTGTTGCGAATCTTTGGTCTGAACTGGGCTTTATAACAGGGTTGTTGACGGGAGGGGGGGGGGGGATTGAGCGTTGGATTGCGGGCGGACGGGATTGTTGGGTGGGGGGGGGCGTGGGGGTCGGCGTCCTTCCGCTGTGCGTCGGGACGGACAACGCCCCTTAACTGTGGTATAATGAGAACATACCACAGCCTGTCGTGATCTATTGCTTAATTATAACAGGGTCCGCGGGTGGAATTGTTGATGGGGGGTGGGTAATTGAGATGTTGGATTGCGGGCGGACGGGATTGTTGGGGGGGGGGGGGGGGGGCAGTGTTGTCAAGTTCACACTTTTCATGAACTAGTTCAAAGTTCAGTTCACACATGTTCAAAGTGAACTGTTCACGTTCATAGTTCACCATTTAAATTTTTAACTAGTTCAAAGTTCATTTGAGTGTTGGATTGTGGGCGGACGGGATTGTTGACCGGGGGGCACACACCTAAATGTAAGTGTGTGTGTGTGTGTGTGTTAGTGATTGAGCTGTTCTGGGGACGACTTCTGAATGAATATTTTCTTCCATCCTAGACGTGTCTCTGGTCTTCTACATCCATGGAGGGTACTGGCAGTTCTTCAGGTACAGTCTAACCCGCTACACTCTGATGGGAGGGGGCTCTGGGGTTCTAGCTGGTGCTCGAGGGCTGATTGTGTGCTTGTGTGCAGCAAGGAGGAGTCTGGGTTCCTGGCCGTCCCCATGGCTCAGAACGGGGTTGTCACTGTCGCCGTTGACTATGATGTCGTCCCAAAAGGTGTGTCCCCATTTGAATAAGCAGGAGAAATGTTTGTGAAACACAATATATATATATATATATATATATATATACCGGGTACCGCAGGACGTTCCTTCCTGCAGCAGTCAATCGTCTTTGCTCTAACACTTTGCTGTAACACTGCAAATTTCCCCACTGTGGGACTAATAAAGGATTATCTTACCTTATCTTATCTTATATACTATATACACAACACAATGTATGTTGTACGTCCTGGCACTTAAAAATAGTTAGTAGTTAGTTACTTAGTTGTGTAGTATCTTTCTCTGTTGTATACGGGGAATGGGTTAACCTAGTGATGGTTAGTGCTTGGCTCTTGGTTCTATGAACAGTCTTACTGTACGAACAGAGATATATTGTTGTTTCTCTTTCTTCTGACTAATATGCTTCTTGTAAGTCGCTTCGGATAAAAGCGTCTGCTAAATACCCTAAATGTAAAATATAAATATATTGCCGATGGGGACCTATAACTGCTGCTCGGTGACTTCCAGGTAACATGGACCTGATGGTGTCCCAGGTCCGGAGGAGTGTGGTGTCGGTCGTGCAGCAGTATTCTCACATCCGGTACACCAGCGTTTTGTTTGTCTCCCTTTTGACCTCTCCATCAAGAGTTGCTCCTGCTTCAGTCCTTTGTGGGATGGTGACCGGGCCTCTGACGCTCTCCTCCTCCCCACAGCGGCCTCTACCTTGTTGGGCATTCAGCCGGAGCTCATCTGGCTGCCATGGTGCTGTCCACCGACTGGTCCCAGTACAGCATCTCACCGCAGATCAATGGTGAGAGGCACGGCCTTTACTAGAGAAGATATGTGTAGAGCTGGTGATCCACTGTGATCCACTCAGAGCAGGTGATCCACTCAGAGCAGGTGATCCACTCAGAGCAGGTGATCCACTGTGATCCACTCAGAGCAGGTGATCCATTCAGCCTTCAGAATACACTTATGAGATTAGATATGTGTGATACGGGCTTCATCTCATTAATATTGTGGCTCAGCTGGTCTTTACTGCGGTAGTTCGGAATTCTGGACATCAGACCTCATTTCCAAGTGAGCCAGTGTGTTATTTATCATTGGAGACCGTTTTCAACACTTTTCATTCAGTCTTTCTAGTTGCAGAAATCGCTGGTGCTAGGCTAGCGCAAGTCGAGGGGAACTGCTAGCCTGCCAATAAAAACAGTTTTACCCACTCGACAGTACACCCGAGGCAAACCAATTATAACGCCAGACTATCGATGTAAATGTCTGTGTTGATATAATAATGTTAGAAATAAAACTACCCTTGCATCGCATTGCATTTAGTTTATAATCCCTGTAGTTGGAAGCAGGCTACGGCAGCGGTGGACTGATATTACCTGGAGTGCGCTTCTCTGTTTACGTTTTGCTGTAGTGAATTGGTTGCAACACTGGAGCAAAGTGAAATTCCGCCACTGCTGAGTAAGTAGTCCCTTAAAATGTAATGTGATCATTGCGATACAAGGGTAGTTTTATTTCTAACATTACTCTATCAACACAGATATTTACATCGATAGTTGGACGTTATAATTGGTTTGCCTCGGGTGTACTGTCGAGTGGGTAAAACTGTTTTTATTGGCAGGCTGGCGGAATTTCACTTTGCTCCAGTGTTGCAACCAATTCACTACAGCAAAACGTAAACAGAGAAGCGCACTCCAGGTAATATCAGTCCACCGCTGCCGTAGCCTGCTTCCAACTACAGGGATTATAAACTAAATGCAATGCGATGCAAGGGTAGTTTTATTTCTAACATTATTATATCAACACAGACATTTACATCGATAGTCTGGTGTTATAATTGGTTTGCCTCGGGTGTACTGTCGAGTGGGTAAAACTGTTTTTATTGGCAGGCTAGCAGTTCCCCTCGACTTGCACTAGCCTAGCACCAGCGATTTCTGCAACTAGAAGGACTGAATGAAAAGTGTTGAAAACGGTCTCCAATGATAAATAACACACTGGCTCACTTGGAAATGGGGTCTGATGTCCAGAATTCCGAACTACCCTTCTAATGTCCTCGTGCAGGCGCCCTGCTGGTCAGTGGGATATACGACCTCCTGCCCATCCTGTCCACCGAGACCAACGACCCGCTGAAGATGACAGAGCATGCACCTCTAACTCACACTAACTCTTGGTTGGGGGCTCTGGTTGGACACAATCACGTTTATCTCTCCCAGTGTCAGTCCTCTCAGCCCGTGGGTCCCAGACCGTGACGTGTGTGTCCCCTGGTCCTCTAGGGAGGTGGCTCTGAGGAACAGCCCCATGAAGCTGGTCCCTGAGGTAGGCCGCTCCTCCCCCCACTGCGCTGGCGCTCGCGGAGCATGACTCGCCTGCCTTCCGCAGCCAGTCGGAGGAATACTACAAGGCAAGTCCTCTACATGGAGCTTACTGTTCCCCTGTTGCAGATGAGGAGACTGTTTTCCACACTCTTTGCGGGGGGGGGGGGGGGGGGCGGCATGTGGCTCAGGTAGAGCAGGTTGTCTGGGAACCAGAAGGTTGCTAGTTCGACAAGCTGGCTGTCTCCCTGCGTGGCTGACTCCGCCGTCGGTGTGTAAATGTGTGCATGAATGGGTGAACGTTCGGCAATATTGTAAAGCACTTTGAGTGGCCACTAGTTAGAACAGCGCTGTATAAATGCAGTCCGTTTACCATCTTTGTACCTTCTTTTCGATGTGCACACCTGTTATTGGTTGATGTGTTTTGACCTTCTCTTTGGTCAATTGCGTTTATTACTTCAGATCCTTACCTATATTTGTTTCTTTTCACAGGGTTTGAAGGAAGTCGGACTGGATGTTGTTCTGGAGGATGTGCCGAACACGGACCACTTCGACATCATGGAGCGAATGGTTGATGGGCAGGACCACCTGACACAGGTAGACCACCGCCGTTTCACTGGTGTTACACTGTTTATTAGCTATTGATTTAAGGATAAGGCGGTGTAAATATTACTTCACAGATTAGCTTGCTGAGTCCAATTATAATTGAACTGTAACGATGACTCGACTGATATAAGCAGCACTAATAATGACATTGCAATGTGTATCTTAGCTTATGTTGTGGATACCCACACGTTAACACACAAAAGATAAAGACTTTGTTATCACTTGCAGCGATCAACAAAACAAAACCTGACTTGGTTTGACAAAGAACTCCTGACTTGGCATCAGGCTTCAGCTTCTATTCCCCCATGGTGTGGCCTCCCCCTACATGCACTGACCAATCACAGGCTTCAGCTTCTATTCCCACACGGTGTGGCCTCCCCCCACATGCACTGACCAATCACAGGCTTCAGGGACTATTTCTACACAGTGTGGCTTCCACCTACATGCACTGACCAATCACAGCTCTCTATGCATCGGACCTGAACTTTGACTCCTGCGTGTCTCCCATCCCAGTCCCCCATTAACTAAAACTACACGTATCCTCCTTCCCTGAGGTCTCAGTACATTACAGTGTAAAGAAGTTACTCCTTAAACATTACACAAACACACTCGCACTTCGCCACACACACAAACAGTTCACATTTGCGCGCAACATATACGTGTGTGTGTGTGTGTGTGTGTGTGTGTGTGTGTGTGTGTGTGTGTGTGTGTGTGTGTGTGTGTGTGTGTGTGTGTGTGTGTGTGTGTGTGTGAGAAAGAGAACGTGGAAAATGTGCGTACCTCTATCACACCCAAAAAGGGTACCCCCACACACACACACACACATACACATAAACATACACACACACATTCTCTTCTTTAGAGCGATCAAAATTGCATTGAGTTGTAGTCGCCGCCATTGTTCATAACGTAACGTAAACAACTTTGAAGCACAACTTTGAAGCAATAGCAGCTTTGTGTGCTCGCGCGATCGAGCTCTGACTCCGTACAGTGGTCAAGTCTACACGCATGTGTAATACTACGTTTGTAGCTCAGCTCACGAATATTGATGAGATCTTCATAAACCTGTTTGGTGAAAAAAAATGCAACTTCGCTTCTTCGTTAGACAGCCCCCCCCCCCTCCCCCCCCCGTCAACAATCCTGTCCGCCCGCCCCCCGCCCCCCCCCCCCAGAAATCTGGTCACCTTAGCCTGGAGCCCCCAAAGGGCTAGCGATTGTTAGTTTTTTTCTATGAAAATCCTAACTGTACCAACAGCGACATATTGTTGTTTCTCTTTCTTCTGACAAATGTATTTATTGTAAAAACACTTTGGATAAAAGTGTCTGCTAAACGCCCTGAATATAAATGTAATGATTGGAGCAGTTAAGTAAGTCTTTGGTTATTAAATCAACTGATGTTTTTCCTGTATCTCTCCTTCTATTCAGTGTGGCCATGTTCTATGTCATTGCCTTGGCCGGAACTCACAAGAGAGTCATCAACCAGCTCCGGGAGCAGCTGGTCATGGTACGTAGCACAATAACTATCATCTCTGTTTACATATACCTGTTTGCCATGTGGCACAGGAGGTGGAGCGCATTGGCTGGTAACCAGAAGGTTGCTAGGTCGATCCCCAGCTCCTCCTTGCTGGGTGTTGAGGTGTCCCTGAGCGAGACGCCTCACCCTGACTGCTCCTGACGAGCTGGCTGTCGCTCTGCATGGTTGACTCCGCCGTCGGTGGGTGAATGTGTGCATGAATGGGTGCAATATTTTACAGCGCTTTGAGTGGCCACTGGTTAGAACAGCGCTGTAAAGATGCAGTCGTGCGTTTACCATTAAATTGAAGGTTGATTGCTAAATAGATGATCTTAGGAGAGTGTTAACCCTTCGTCTGTCTCTGGTCGACCAGGAGGGGCGAGACAAGCGGTTCCTGATCCAGAAGCTTTGCCAGGCCCAGAGGCTGACCCCCGCCCGGCCCTCGGTCCCCCCGGGGGCCCCCCAGCCCCTGGCTCGGGGCAGCAGGGACGGCAGCACGGGCAGCAGGAGCAGCTGGGGCAGCCCCAGCTACCACACCAGCTTTTCCACCAACCACAGCGACGCCGTGGGCCGGGCTGTGACCTTTGACCTTCAACAGTGGGGTCGAGATGGAGCCACTGGAGTCTTCACATCCATGGCATTCACTTAGACGTGGTTTCATTGGAGGAAGGGTTGTCTTTTTTCCACAGGAGGAGGATGGGAGAGAGAAGACGATGTTAGGCTCAAGCTTGTGAATCTTTGGATTAAAGATGTAAAAATAATGGGGGAAAACAAGATGTCTGCCTTCTGTGACTTTGTGTGTGTGTGTGTGTTCTCTACATTTTCCTTCCAGGAAGGACTTTTATATGATGGAAAAACTTCAACTTCTCAATATTAACTTTTGTATTACTATAGGAAGTGTTTTATTTGCATTGTAAATGTCTTTTTTGGTATTAACTAAGCTATGAGGAGAGCTGACACTTCTAGACTAAGGTGTGCTGTTACTTTATTTCAGCAATGGGATACAACATTATATTTGGTGTTTTATCGATTTCTGGATATGAATGCTTTACATTTTGCCCAATAAAGTCATTTGGCCATGTTTTCCAAAGTACAATGCTGAATTTGAAGCCATGGACCTTCCTATCCTTCAGGGGGCGCGGCAGTAGGGCTAGTAGTAGAGGTACTGCGCCCTCCACTCCTTTAGGGAGCACTGCTGTCATGAACATGAATGAATATATGGCCAGAGCAGAATCTGTTGTTAATCTGTTAAACGGAATGGATAAATAAAGTCAGCCCAACTAAAGTACTGGTTGGGGATTATTGATATGAAGATACCAGAAAAATCATGTCAGTTGAATGTGTTTTATTGTATCGACTTCCGATGAGATGCATGAGTGAATGAGTGAAATAGTGCAAAAACTATACAAAAAGAAGAACACAAAAGGATACGCTTACAACAAAAAAATACAGCTCCCGAAATATTAATAAAAAAATATATAATATATATTTAAAAAGTTACGAAGTTCAATTTGGCTTGTTTGTGGTGTGGCAACGGCACCCTTTGTTGTTGTGGCAGCTCGGGTTTCTTCGTGTGGCAGCTCGGGTTTCTGACGTTTTGCTTCGCTGTAGCAGCAGCAGCAGAAGCAGAAGGAAAAGACGACGTGATGCACCTGTAAGCATTTATCGTCTCTATATAGTATTTGTATTTTTCAAGTTTATATCCATCGTCTGGCTGATGGGCATATGTTTTGCGAAGTGCCTATCTTGCTAACTTACATGTGTTTTTCAAAGCATATCGTTTTTCTTCAAGTTTGCCGCCGTTAATCCGTTTTAACACTTTTCTAAATGTCCGTTTTTCCACGAGGTCTCCGCCATCACCTCCAAGATGGCGAACTGTGAAGACAAGGCACGCTTTACTAGGTGAGTGCTCAACTATTGTTCTTAAGTTGGCTCTAGATATTGAAATCGTTATTATTCTTATTCTTCACCAATTTAATGACATGAAGGCTTGGATTTCTCTTTTTTCAACTTTCAACTTTTTCAACTATTACGCTTTTTCCACTTTTTTTTAATATATATATTTTTACATGGGTGTCAAGTTCTCTGACTCAACTACTTAATACATCGTAACTCAGGGGTTGACACTAAGGTTTCAAAAGCACTTGCCCGTAGGGCGAGTACAGGCCGTGTTTGAATTGCCCGAATGTCATATTCACCAAATACAAATTTCAATCGTGAACGGGCCTCTTTTTGCAAGGCGCCTGGCCTGGTTTTGGGGGGCTCGGAAAACTCGTCCTAGCTCAGACTGAAGCTGAATGTAAAGGGCTGATTAGAAGAAGGCCGAGCTCCGTGAGTGACCAACGACGTGCGTCGCGAAGTAGGTTGCATTGGTCGCTGTGGTCGCTGGCTGGCATGGTCGCTCCAAGTCTATAGGCGCCCGTTAAGCTGTTAATTTGCATGTTAGTAACGTTTTTTGCGACAGTTGAAGTATCAGAAAGCCATGATCTCTGGCGAAAGCTACCTACAGCTCTGTATTGGTAATATTATTTTAATATTTTTCTATTGAAGTACAATTAAAAATGAATGTAATTGTTGCTTTATCATTATCAATAAAATATACCGTAACTCCTCTAATATAGGCCCGGGCCTTAATTTTACTCAAGCCCACCGCGGCCCAGGCCTTTATTGGAAGGAGGCCAGAATTAGAGGCAGGCCTCTATTTCTATTTGAGCAAAACAGACTACCAGTAGAATGAATAAAAACGAGATTGTGTCTATTTGAACCTATTAAATACTAGGTTCATTTATTGAAAAAGTACAGTTACCATAACATATGGTATGATACATAACATTAACAACAAATACTGGTAATTCAGGCTAAATTAACAAAAACGTAGCAAACATACCAGTAGTACATTGTGAACAGTTAAAGTTAAAGGAAGTTAAAAACCATAAAAATCTTGAAAATGCCAACTTTTGTGTGTAAAAACACTGGCTCCGATTGGCTACCATGAAACATGACTGCCTTAGCCAATCATAATCGCTTATCTCGTTGTTAAACTAGCCGGTCTCCTCACTAGCAGTTTGTGTATGTAGCCAGGGGTGCGTTCGGATTACGCAGTTCATTCAATCAATTAGGGGTGGACGATATTGATTTTTTGACCTCGATATCGATAACTTTCTGCTCCTCAAGGTCGATACCGATATCAATAACTGATAATATATATAGTATTATTTTTTAAATGTATATTCCTGTAGTTTTGACCTAACCAGATTTATCATGACATGAGCATTACTACTATGAACAAAACAAAGCCAAGACAACAGTTTTGACTCTTCAAATAAAGTGACTATATTTATTTAATAATAAATATACAATTTGAGTCAACCACAAAATTCACAATCCTTCAATGTCATTAATAATGTGTTTCCCTGAACAATGAGTGAACTAAAAACCAACAGGTGTTATGCTTTGTCGGCAGATAAAACATTTCACTATTACTTGGCATTTATAGGACAGCACATCTCAAAAATTAAATAAACCAAACAAAGTATTTGACATCCTGTCAATAACTTGTAAACATAACATTGCAAAATGTAAACATTTGCCAATTGCCATAGTGAGGTTCATCACTCAGTGAATAAAGGCCTCTAGAACCAGGGCTCCAGACTAACTTTTTCACAGGTAGCACTGGTGCCACCTAGCTTTTCATTTAGTAGCACCAAAACAAATTAAGTAGCACCATATTTTTCTTTGTATAGCGTGTTATTAATACATGACCTTATGTTGATGAAAGATTGACAATGACCCAAACTTGATATTTGCAAAATATTTTAATCTGAATTTCAACATTCCGAACATTCAACTTACAACGGTAACTTAAAAGCACACTGAACTTGAACTAACAGCAGCATTCATTTAGTCCCGGCTGCAATTCATCTCATTCTAGGGGCCAGCTCATATAGTTGGGCCTCCTGCTCCTCTTTCCCTGGGAGAACCACTGCTTCACATCCTGCCTGGCATCATAGTCCTCCAGTTGTGGAGGACTGCCACACCTATCTGCCTAATGCCACACCTACCTGTGTGGCATGCAGTGGAATCGGACAATTAAGGACCCAATCTCTGCTTGAAGGAGGGCTATCACTCCACCTCTGTGTCTGCACCCATGGCTACAATTTTTTCCATCCAGTTCTCACATTTTGGACCAAGGCTTGAAAAGGCTTTCTTGGCTGCAGCATAAACGCCTTAAATTAAGCACATAACATGGAATATTTATATTTCTCACACACACACACACACACACACACACACACACACACACACACACACACACACACACACACACACACACACACACACACACACACACACACACACACACACACACACACACACACACACTTACACACACACACTTACACACTTGTCACGTTGTGGTACAACCTGACAGGAACCTACATTGTGGGAGCCACTCTTTCTAGACATCATACACCTCTGAAAAAAATCTGGCATGATCAGATGCACTTCAGGAGCATGAATATCACTTCAAATTAACAATATTCATCATTGGGTTCAGACCTGACTGGGACCTCCTATGTGGGAACATCTCAGGTATAACTATTCTTCTGGGGACCCTAAACACACATATCAGGATTTTCTATTCTTCTGAGGAACATCTTAACACACTCCTCAGGTATATCATTCTTCTGGGGAACAGCTGTTCTGACATCCCTAGACAGGACCACTATCTGGTGCAATAATCTCTGACAAACAACCACAAACACAGACTGTGGGTTGACCAACAGTCGCCACCTGCGCCACAGACCTAGTCTAAACGTGAAGGTGATATGGCCTACCTACGGTCATAAAATTTGAGTTAGGTGATAGTCAGTTTGGATCATGTATGGTGCAGGCATTATAGAAGAGGTTTGTATGCTATGCTATATATGTTTGATTCTCTATTCAGTATTCAGTGTTTAATTGGCACCTTTTGGGGCTTGCATGTAAAATCGTTTCATAAAGGTGAATTGAATTTCTTTTTTTTTTATTGAGGATGCACACCATCGGCCCATGCGCAAGCCATATCCGAAATTTTAGGCCGATCTGACATATGGTCAGAGAGATATACAAGCCACACACAGACAGCCATTTATAGATAGATGAGGTTTGTACACATGAAGTAGAACTTTATCACCTGAACATACTTTAAACAAAGCTCTTTGAGTGACAAATTAAAGCAAATTAAACAGCAGTGCAGAATTGTCTGACTCTCTCTCTCTCTCTCTCTCTCTCTCTCTCTCTCTCTCTCTCTCTCTCTCTCTCTCTCTCTCTCTCTCTCTCTCTCTCTCTCCTCTCTCTCTCTCTCTCTCTCTCATCTCTCTCTCTCTCTCTCTCTCTCTCTCTCTCTCTCTCTCTCTCTCTCTCTCTCTCTCTCTCTCTCTCTCTCTCTCTCTCTCTCTCTCTCTCTCACCTGTTGAGAAACTGGATGAAAATGTTTTACATTTTCCTTTTTAATGCAGTAATTCTATTTTTGATGTAAAAATTGAGTGCCTTCCAGTCTCTATTTTTTAGTGCTTCTGGTTCTGATTTAATGCACTTATCACAGTCTTCCTTTCTTGGAACATTGCAGGTCAAAATGAAGTTCCTCATGTGCTTTTCAACGGCATTTATCTCCTTGGTTTCCCAGGGCCTCTTCTTCTGTGGCTTGCGAACTAAATAAGAAATGAATGAAAAGTTTGTTTAGGATATAAATGCACAGTACTAGTACAGTGCTACTGTACTTTACGCTACTATACTGTGCTGTGCCCTACTGTACTGTACACTACTGTATTGTCCTGCACTGTACTTTACTAATATAGTGAAATGTTTCAGAAAAGTAGCCTCGTCACCCTCTGCCTATGCCAATCCCCATGTACAATTTCACATGGATTGGGTGTGTTACTCAAGAGAAAAACGTAGACAGATGGATGGACAAATATACACACAAACAGCGTTTTCGTCATTATATAGTATAGGATAGTAGGATATCCTTACTGGTCTTGGATTTTTTCTTTTGGACAGGGATGTCGTCTCCATCGGAATTACTCTACCCTTCATTTTCTTGTGGAGACCCACGTCGTTTCTGCTCCGTGCTTCGTGCCGGACTGACATCAGGAACTATTGAATGACAAGATGAACATTACAAGTTCTCATATTAAAACTTCATGTAGAATCCCAGCCGATATGGGAATCACAAAGTGGAATCTCTATCTACAATATTATACTGTTTATAGCTATAGCAGCTGTCTGTTTAACCTGGTATGAGAGTTGTGTGAGTGTTGAAAATGTATCAAGAAGTTTGTTTTGATGCCACAAGCAACATTTAGTGACTTGTGGCTGATGTTGTACGTGTATATAAATATAAGGTGTGCTTGGATCACAGTATGATTGTGTGTTTGCCGTCTCTCTACCCATGATGGAAATGTTTTGATGTGTGCCACTATCTTTTGAACCTTTAATTGACCTTTGGATTGCATGCAAGTAAAAGTGTTATTTATTATGATTGAAGGCATTTAAGCCTTTTTAAGGACATACTGATACCCTGATTAGGGACAAAGTTTTAAAGATGGATACATTTTTAAAAACACAGAACGTAAGATATGCTTGTAACCTAAGATATTCATGTTCTAAGTAACACCAAAACACGTACCTTCCATGTCTTGTTCATACACCTCCTCTGTAAGGTCATCTTCAGAGTCCATATGCTTGTCCAACTGAATTGTTTCTAAACAGGTGGTATGAAATACATTATAAGTGTTATGGTGTTGTACCCATTTAAAGCTCAAAATGACAAGAGTTGATTTAAGCAGAAACCACATACCAGTCGGATCAATGTTGATCTCCTCAAGGCTCTTGCCTTGAAAGTCTGCAAGGCGGCCCTGCTCCATGGCCATCAGAATTTTACTGATCTTGACCAGTTGAAGGGTCCCCTCCGGTAACCGATAGAACTGCCGATGCACTCTGATATCGTGGCCCATGAAATCCGCCAGCTAATCAAGCTCTGTCTCCTGAAGGTTTAGTACTTTAGATAAGGTAGCCATGTGCTTCCTCAGTCTTGTTGAGGTGAGTGAGAGAGGATTCTTGACATCACAGAGTTGGACAAACTGGCGGATGCAATCTGACCCTCTGTAGTGCGACATCACTCCTGGTCTGGCAAACACATGCGTTTTCTTTGAGGACGCCACACTCCTTTCTCTTTTGATGTAGCATGTTGAGTGCTTCCTGCATCACTGGGCTTAGGAGGACAGCAACTTTCCTACCTCTCTTTCCTCTCATTTCTATCCTGGTGAAATGATGGCAGAGCTTTTTCTCGAGCTCAGAGAGAGCAAGGTTGACGTCTTCGTGAGGTGCTGATGTGTCTCTTGATGTGAATGCAGAGAGGGACATTTTGGAAACTTCACCTTCTCTACGCCGGTTGAATGATAACCTGTGCCAGAGTCACCTTTGCCAGACTGGCCCAGTTCTGCGATGACGCCTCAGATTCCAAATCATGTTGGTACTGCTGTTGCTTCTCATCCAGGTAATTGTGTAACTTCTGCACATCTGCTGTGAAAGGCAGCAGCTGGGGGGCGTTCCACTTGGACTCGTTGAGGCTCTTCAAAGATGTGACTGACACAAGCTTGTGCCATTTCGCATCATACAGATTTCGAAAGGATCGAGCTTCTTCTGCAGCATCCTTGTCTCCTTTAATGATTGCATCACTCTCCAGGAGCATAGACATCCTCTTGACGCTGTGTCCAAGTTTAAGAGGAAGCGATTTGGAATTACCTTTATTGCCTTGTGCTGCGTGTTTCACTGCATTGACTGTCTGCATGAAGTTCGCTGGTATGACATATTCTTTGATCGTCTTCATGTTTGTGACCTCTCCACCATGTACACGAAGTCTGCCAAGCTCCCTTAACTTTTGCCGGATATATTCGTGCTTATCAACTTCAAATCCATGCTTGTTGTAGAGGTGCTTCCCATCTCCATGATGCACCAGTCACTTTTGACTGCATGTGCAACAGCATCCTGGTTCATGTTATTAACCAGTTTCCATAGCTCTTCCGAAACTCCAACAGGTGTGGGTTCTGAAAAGGCACAGAGAGCTTGGACTCTAGTTTTTAGTTTTTCCCGGTTTGGGATTGACAGGTTTAAATTTGCAGATCTGAAAATGTCTCCACATTGCACGTTTCATAAATAACCCTTGACAGTAGAGACAGTGCATGTAGTCTCTCTTGGCTGCTTGCGTGCAACCAGTTTTCCTGTGCCTGTTTTCAAAATTTCAGCATTATGTGCAAAATTGCCTTTGTTTCGGAGACAGTCTAAGTGTACGCGTGTTTGTTTTGAGCCCTTTGGTAAACTAAGTGCTTTTGCTACCTCCAGCTCCTTGTTGTGTTTACGCTCCAAATGCTTCACGATTTTTAGGAAAGAAGACCCGCAATACAGACAGAACTGTCTCTTGTTGTACATCCGAGATCCATCTTCTTTCTTTCTGACAGCAGGAATGGATACTGAGGCACTTTCACCATGTTCCCTGCTAGGAAAGCATGTGATGTCGGGAATACAGACATTTGTACTGCTACTGCTTTGACATGGAGTTGAACATCTGCTACTCAGAGTCCTGTCTGACAAGGATGATGGTGACATTTCACAGATCATGCTTCCTTCTGTATCTGTACTTTCTGCAAGTGAAGCTGGAACGTATTCTTCCCCACTATCAGGACTGGTGCAATAAAGCTCATCAGATCCATCAGGAATCCTGTCTTTCATCTTTAAGAAATAGAAATGAAAACAGTTTAGATGCACAAATACACTTCCCATTCTAACAATTTTCCCACTCAAAACAAATTATTAGAGTCCGTACTGGGCTTATCATATGTGACAGGTAGTACCTGTACTGTCCCTTTAACAGAAGGCAGGCCAGGTGTATCCAAGAATCTGGGAAAGAGATCCAGGACAGTAGAGGCAGTATCCGGGTCTTGAACCACCTTTTGTCTGTGCTGGAATGTTGCCTTCATCTTATTTTTGACAAGGGTTGTATCACTTGAGTGTTTCATCGGTCAACTGCTTCTCATCTGAACGTATACTGCGTGGAGTCTTGGGGCCCTCTTGGAAAGTGGTCCTGGATTTCTTGCTGTCTTGAGCAGAGTTCCGCTGAACAGTTTTCAGCCTCCACGCTAGGTAGCCGGAACTACTCTGGTGATCATAGAAATGTTCCCGTTGATAAAGAAAAACACATCGACTCACATCAACTGAGAAAAAACTCCAGGAAAACTCTTTAACAGGGAAAAAAACTAGAGAAACCTCAGGGTGAGCAACAGAGCAGGGATCCCTCACCCAGTACTGGCAGACTTGCAATAGACAAAAACACTTTACAACACAGAATGTATGGGGATGCATTACTGTTTATACTCACATAGCCGTTCTTGGAATCCGGGTCCCTCAATTTAGGGAACAGTGTTGTAATCCCAAGTGCGTAGAGGATCCGCACATTCACCGGAGGAACCCTCCTGAAAAGAGATAGATCATTCCTCCAAAAACTGCAAATTTCATTATGTGCACTTGGGTTATTATAGTTAACTATTAGTGATTCATCACTTGATGAACAAACTAAAACTGAACTGAAACAAAAAAGCCAATTGAATAGCTAAATAAAAATAAAACGAATAAAATGTAAAACTATAATAACCTTGATGTGCACGAGTGTGGGTGAAGTAAACAATGTTGAAGTGAACATAATCGGCAGCGACTTTTGGAGGTAAAAAACAAAACAAAAACAACCACAACCTGTTATTGCAAGTGCATTCACTTACCCATGGCTCTCCACCATATCTGCCACAAGAATGTTCACCATCTTTCTTCTTGTAACATCACTGATGGCGCTTGTTTTCTCGTACTCTTTGAATACTTCTCTTCCACCAGGCTTTGAATACAGAGCACCTCTAACATTCAGAAACGACAATTGCACAACATTCACACTGCAGGTACAGTAGGTATTTCAGCCTGTGCCCCGGTCTGATGTAACAGTTGGTTAGGGGGTGCATGATAAATGAGAATTAGCTAACATAACGGAGCTCTGGGTCTTCAGTCTGACACCTACTGAAGCTGCAGTACTAATATACTTATTGTGAAATTTTAATGTAAGGTTTGACATTGGTCTAATTGACATCAGGGTCAATATCAGGTGGTCAACTTACATCTCTTGCAACGTTGCTATCCAGGGGTCCTTCAACCAGCTGTCTTTTCCAAGCTTTGGTAGATTCCAGTATCAGTGTTGAGTCAGAACCTGATGATGACCCTTGGGATGCACGTGATGGTGATGGTGACCAGTCTGATAAAGATGAGCCCTCTGAGAACTCCTCAGCATTGCTACCTAAGAAAACACACAGCCTTGCATTGTAAATGACACAATTGACCATGAGAGGAAATGAGTTACAGCTCAATTTACCTTTTGTAGAAAACAGTTACAGCTTAAATTAAAAATATAAGCCTGCAATCCCTTACCATCACATTCTTCCGCCTTGAATGACACCCCAGATGACTTCCAAGAGTTCATCAAATATGTCAGAATCCACTTCCACGTTAGAGGAATCCTTCAGGCTCAAGGAAGCAGAACCTGGCAAAGTGAATTTTGCCAGCACTGAAACATAAGATACTGTAAGCAAGATTTGGGAGGGACAAACATGCATTGAACAGAGCTGATGAACTATAAATACACCAGAGTTAGCAGGAAAACTGATTTTCATCTGTAGTCTCTAGGAAAAACATTGGAAAACCCTAAATGCACAAATAAACATGACAGTCAAATTAGCCTAACAGTTACCTGCTTGCAAAAACTGGGAGTAATTGTACTCGTCCTCCGCCTGTGGTACCCTGACCCATTTGCTGACTCCTTTATACTCTACAGGAACCAACATGTCGCTTCAAAGACAAGAATGGCATTTATTATTCCTAATTTCTTACATTTACACCCGTGTTTCCCCAGGGGTGGGGGTAATTTGAACACTGTACAATTACCGCGACTACCACACATGACAGCCAACATGACACTGACCGTGATGAAGGAAGGTGAAATGCTGTTAAAAAACAAAACAATACTATTTGGGCCGGGACTGGATTAAAAAAATTAATCAAATTAATTAGAAGCTTTGTAATTACTTAATCTAAATTAATCGCATATAAATATTTGACCTGAGAATACAGATTAAATGGTCTTTCCTGCCACTACACTATGGTGATTACTGTACTACTTAAATCACAGTATGAACTCAGCCTGATGTAAACATTGATAAAACTAACCAATCACACAGGCATCTCCACGTTGTCCCTGAAGACAGAGCTCTGAAATGCACAGTGAGACAGTGACAGGTCTGTAGCTACGTCTTGACCACATGTCAGCTGTTCAGCTGCAGCAGAGGAAACTCTGCTGTCCTCAGCTGCACCGCCACTAGCGCTTTTTTTTTTTTTTTAAGCTCCGGTAGCAACACGGCTAAAATACGGGAAGATACTGTAAACCAGCGCGGATCCGGTGTTTTTATCAAAGCTTGGTCACCGGGTCGGTTTGAGCTGCGTTCAGTCTACATTAAAACTTTATAAATCCATGGGCAGTGATCAGTGTTGGCGGCTTTTAACTCATTAAATGATTGTGCTCCAGTATAATCGGTACGCCTGAAACTCATCCAGTGAGAAACGTTCCGCGGTACAAAAATAAGTGCGATTAAAATGTTTTGTTTTTTTCATGTGTTAATTATTAATTAATTAATTAATCTTAATTAACGCGTTAAAGTCCTGACCCTATTTTTTTTTTCTCCTTAAGAGACTGTAAGTTAGCGGACCCAACCGCCCCGGTCTCGTTACTATACTCGTATCGTGTACAACCTTTTCAATACATTCCTGTTACTCAAAAGCCTTTCTTTTATAGACACTTTTATTAATTTGAGGAACTAATGTTAGCTAAACCCTGGTCCAGCGCAGTGTTGGCCAGGGCTAGCGAGCTAAGCTAACGTTAGCTAGCTAGCCAACTTCGCAAGCTAGCTAGCAGCCAAAATCAACCACAAAAAAAAACTATCAATCCCAAAGAGAGAATTTTATCGACCGAAACTTACCTTACCTTAGAAAGAACTTCTTTCTTCTTCCAAAGAAGAGATTTTGACAACAAGTATGACTGCAGTCTGCGTGCTGACTCTGTGTGCCACCAATGTGCCAGTCACTGCCATGGCAAGCGATTCAAACGGTGGGTGTGGCCAATTTAACGAGCCAGAGTGTAAATTCAGAGTGATTCTCATAACGACGGAAATCATCTCTGACACTATCAGGAACTGACTCTAGGGGGAGTTAATTTTGATCAATTCTGAGTAAAATTAATAGTAACCCCTGTTAATTAACACCAACACAAACAAAAAAATAACACTGGCACATTTGCTGTGTAGTGTCTAGCATGTCATTTCAAGCCAGTGTGTATAAGCAAGAACCGTATCTGAGCACACGAATCCTCACAAATGACAATCTTCACAACCTCATGTTTGCATGGCTCCTTATCACAAACACATTGACAAGTATCTAAACACAATCCATCCACAATCCTTGACCTGTAGGCTGGAGGGGGAAACGAATTCTTCTTGCATCACTGGGTTGGAGCTGCATGGCAAGATACCATTGTCCACGGATATGCCATGAAAATCGCCGCCACCACCACCACCCTAAAATATGAATTGAATCAGTTATTCAGAATTTGTTTGTGTAGCAGTCACCATTTTGATTACAAGCATATAGTCTACACAACAGCTATACAGTTGCATGTGTCTTCTACTGGTATGAGACCAACGGCCAGTCAGCAACTAATTTTAGCTCTCAATCATCAGTCACGCACATTGAGTAATAACCAACCGATTGTTTTAGCGGAAATACAACCCTGAAGAGAAAATCAACATACAAATTATCTCAAGTCACAGCTAGTAGGCTAGAGTAAGTATACAGTCAGTGTATCATCATTTTTCGAGTTACTTTCACTTTGTGTGTATGTGTGGCCCATATGTGATACTAAGCTGTGATGTACTTCTAAGGATGTGTTAAAAGCACCACCACTTCAGTGTGCAGTCAGTGTACAGTCAGTGATCCACGGATTGCTTGTAGCATTTGGGTTGTGTTAACAAGAGGATTACATCACAATAGAGATTGGCTCGTTTGACTAGCTAGTTTATGGGGCTTATCTACCAAGAGATATTCCACATCCAGACTAGCTTGTCATTAGCCATGTTGGAATTGGCTACCTGGGAGGTAGCAGAGCTGTTTGCGGCGTTCAGGTCCCTCAACTTGGTGTCCTCCAGCTTCTGACTGATCTCTTTCTGCAAGGAGGGCGGGATGAAGACAGGCCAGAGACCACTGATTTAAAAACTCAACATGGAGATTGGAGAATCATCTGTTTATATCCTGCTCCTCCAAAAACATTTTCATCTGCTAGCCATCTCTATAAAATGGCTTCCTTTCCACAATGTGAATATCATATGGTAATCACAACTATGCTAGTGATCAGATTTATTATTGTGTTTGCTTGAACAGAATGCCTCGTCTCTTTTTTCACCTTTATTTAACCTAGAAAAAAACCCATCTAAACCCTCCTTTACAAGGGTCACCTGGTCAAAAGGGCAGCAGTTAGTCAAAAGATGTTGACGTATATAATAGATAAGGCATACTATACAGAGGCATATAGTCACTGACAAACCTTTTCTCTCCATGGCCAATTGCTATCTCCATAGTCATATGTTATTTCCTCTCCTCTGTTTATGTCTCTCGCAGCAAACAGACAGAGGTGTGGTTTTCCACCAACTAATATTCTTTTCATCCTGCTGGTAGGATGCACATGATCATCATTGACTAGTCTTCCAAATGAGTCATCTTCCAATGCAGCATCAATGCTTCAAAGGAGACAAAAAGAATCACGCTAATGGCTTAGTCAAGGAGGACGATTAGGCCAAGATCATGTACTGAACATTGCAAGCTACCAGCCACCATACAGTAAATGCTTACCACCATTTTTGGCATGCCACATGAAGTCAAACATGAACACCAAGCATTTGGAATTATAAATCCTCCTTCTCTCTGATTCCCTAAAGTCAATCATTTCTCCTCTGTATTCAACTACAAAATCCCCCTTTTCAAACAGGGACAGAGCAACCACACCCCTGCCTGTTGACAGAAGTAAGAGTTAGTAAAAGGTGCCATGACATGCCACCAGGTGTGGTGTGATTAGCCGTTACAAGCCGTTTTGGAAATCAGCCCCTTAACACATCACAGGTGTGCGTGTCCACCTAGATCAGTGTTTCTCAACCTTTTTTGAGCAAACGCCCCCCATACCTTACCCTGATCCTCTGGCGCCCCCCCCCCCCCCCACCCTCCATTATTATTGTTTTTTTTTTTTTTTTTTTAATTGCGACACCCGTGGTTAGGCTATATCCATTACCAACTCAGCTTGAATAAAAAACTTCTGTGACAGAAGCAGACAACAACGAACATCTCACTCTGTTCTTCCAGTCTGATGGTCTATCTCAGTGTTTCTCAACCTTTTTTGAGCAAATGCCCCCCTTACCTTACCCTGATCCTCTGGCGCCCCCCCCCCCCCCCCAATATTATTGTTCCTAACCAACTCCACTCCAACTCGTGCTACATTGCTTGAATAAAAAACTTCTGTGCCGTTTTGGTTTCTTCTGGACAAGAAAATGTGTATTCAGAGTTTTATTAAAAGGTTTTATTATTCAGCTATTGAAGTTTAATACGTAACAGTGCTTGTGTACATTTTTATTGGTTATTGAACTGTTAACCCGCGAACTTGGGTTCAATATGTGTACGAAAGACTCCCTTTGTTTATGTGACGTTGCCTAGCAACGCTGTGCATGTGCAGCCTTTATCCGCTTCGTTCTGAGTTGGCGAGTAGGACGTTTAAGTTTGCGGCCAAATAGTAATTAAAGTAGTTTGTTACTATACAAGTTAAGCGCCTGTAACATCAGTGTTAAATGAGTATGTGCCGGTTGGTGTGCGTACCTTATGAAAGTGTTTATCGGTTCACAGACGTAATGAGCGACGTTGCAGTGGTCTACACGTAATGCGCACGTTCTATTGTTTACAATTAGCATGCTAAGCGGCGTTAGCTTTATTCACGTCTTATGTTGCCTTACTATGTAATATGGATGAGATTCATGTTGCTTAGTGTAATGCCCCATCCACCGCTTGCTTTGCATGTCCCGCAAACCAACCAGTGGAAGTCAGGGGAGGGCGAAATAGTTTCGGAAAGCACCACGCTGCTGCGATGAGGTTGATTTGTTTATCGGCGTTACCATGGCGATCACGCCGGTACTGAGCATAAAGTAAAAAGTAGATGAGACGATAGAGGGGTTAGAAACCCATATGAAGATAGGCTTTTTATTTCATTTATCCTATTTTTGCACCGAAAATATTTGAAAACCATGAAAGTTTAAAAAGTTCAAAATAATGACCACTACACAAGCGAAGTTGTGACGCCCCCGTGTTCGTTCCCAGCGCCCCCCTAGGTTCTACGAACGCCCCCCAGGGGGCGCTGCCGCCCCCGTTGAGAAACCCTGACCTAGATGTATGACGGATAGATGAGCAACATTTGCTTCAGTCCACTGGGTAGGCTGGTGGACTGATCTATCCAGCACACATCTAGGTGGACACGCCCACTTCCTGCCCCATATGATGTCATATGGGGCAGATTTCCAAAACGGCTTGTAACGGCTAATCAGAGCACACCTGGTGGCATGTCATGGCACCTTTAGTAAACAAATGTATTGCCCATGTTGGCAACATAGTGAGAGTAAAATGAACTCTGAATTCACCTATGACACATAATTTAACGTAATAGTACTAAGACACTATGAAATATCAAAAGCAGATATCTTCAGTACTAAGTACAATTAACACTAGAGACACTTGCCTTTGGTGGAGTTTATGTATTTCACCTCTAACATGGCAGTCTGGTCTGTGGCACTGATGGCATGTTCTGCAATATGCTGAGGGGTTGCCCTCCTCGCCATTTTGCCTGTAGAGAATATATTTGATTTGATTTCTTTATTTAGAACATGTAAGCAATAAAAACAAAGTTTAAATAAAACAAAAGCAAAAAACAAACACACTTGCCACATGCTTGAAAGGGGGAAGGAGGAAGTAAAAAACGTATCTGGTCCTACCCCTTAACAGATCAATTTAGCCTGTATAGTTAATATCATTATTAACATGTCAGTATATATAATAAAAAAAGCTAATCACTATATTTACAGAGTTCTATCAAAATAATTATATCAATATATATATCCGCATCAATCAATGAAAGATTGGAGCATGAGTTACAGACAAATAGAAGAAACGACGAATAAGAAAGGCGTTGCGAACGACTGCGTTACCGGAGGAAGAGATCGTCTTTTTTTTGCTTAATTTCACATCTAACAAACACTGGGACAAATGTAGTTGTTATCTGTGTTTAACTGAGAAAACAGGGAGTGGAAGACTGGGACCCTATAATGTTCAGCTAACTGTTGTTAATAATAAGTGTTACGAGAGTAGCGTATGTGTGTGCGCTGGAATGGAAGTGTGTGGACGAGCGAGGAGAGAGAGACTGAGCGTGTGTCAGTTTAGTGAAGTAACGAACCAGTCCGGTTGTGTCTGTGCAAACGTGTATTGTAATGTTAGTGAAACTGAGAATCAAGTCAATCATCGGCGGCCGCTTCATTCCGACCTATAAGCAGACCCACTGCCGGTCAAAGTGAAGGGTGGTACCCCCGAGAGAACGAGGAGCAACGCTGTGCTCCTCGACTACGGTCTGGGAGTCGACAGCAGGAAAGGTCTAACATAATACAAATAAACATTTTCTATATCTGCGTGCAGTTGTGAACTCATGTATTGTAATTGATTGTAGGCCTATGATGTGTACTTTTAGGGTTACGATAAGACCTTTCATTTAGTGGGAGCGGGGCACTGAAATTATATAGGCTATTAGTCATGTTATCGGACTTATCGGAATGACGTAATCATTTCTGTTATCGGCCCGATAATTATCGTGCACCCCTAATACTTGTGAATAATTGTTATGTTCTAAAAAAAATAGAATAATCTATAATAGGTACAAGATTTCCCTTTACAAATAGTAGTTTGTAAGAAAACAAACCGTTTGTAAATCCGTCAAGATTTCAGTGAGATAAGAGTATTAGCGTTTGTTCAGATCACTGACCTTACCTAAGGTACCACCAGAAAGCTTGCCTGTGACAAGATGGCCGCCTGTTATGCCTGTCTAGACTCCGCCGTAAGACATCTAGTGTTCTATATATCTATGGGCGTGTCCACCTAGATGTGTGCTGGACAGATCAGTCTACCAGCCTACCCAGTGGACTGTAGCAAATGTTGCTCATCTAGCCGTCGTAAATGGACACGACCACCTGTGATGTCATAGGGGGCAGTTTTTCAAACCGGCTTGGTGGCACGCCATGGGACCTTAAAGTCTACTATCGGCTTTGTTTTCAGCTGGTCTCATTGATTTACGTTGAAGCTGGAGCGTGAGGACGTTCAGGCAGTGTCGCCAGATTGGGTGGTTTTCCCACCCTATTGGGCTACTTTAAAGACCGGGTAAACCAAATTCAGTATTTTTCTTCTTATCATATTAATTAGGCCTTAAATGTGTCCCTCAAAACATGTAAAAAATATTTTTCCCATTCATCATTTCCTTGAGGAGCTAGGCCTCAGAGAATGTTCTGTGTGCAGGTTTAAAATGGGCGGGTCTACATCGAAGACCGCTTTACGTAAAGCGGTCTTCGATGTAGACCCGCCCCCTGCTGCCCTCTAGGTATAAATACATTAACCGTGCACTAGCATTCTGTGGTTTCACCCGTCTATGGTTTTACCGCTCACGAGTCTGGTTTGAATTGTCAGTTTGCAGCTAGCTTGCCCGTTATGCCTCTTCAACCTCGTTGGTGCATCTTCCCTGGATACCACAGTGGGAAACGTAACGTTAACGGTTCGTTTACTTTATTTAAGTTTCCGACCGAAGACGGTCTCTCTCCGGTGATGGGCGTGGTTTCCTGGCCTGCAGCGCACACGCCCCCACCGTCCTGAGCCAGGGATTACTGCTCATTTTTCATCAACTTTGAAGCATAATTTTATATACTTCGCGATTTTTTTAGTCCTTCAAATTTGGCAGGGTGGTTAATAATATATTTTCCTGTGGTATTATAAACTCAAAACCCATAATTATTCTTGGTTTACCCGGTCTTTAAATCACGCACCGCCATGCTATTTTCTTGAAGAGAATTTGATTACTAACATTACTATCGTAATTTCCAGACTATAAGCTGTAGTTTATGCACAGACAAAAACACAAATGTGGCAATTACATAGGTCTGAAGCGCTCGTAGAACCTTCTTAGCTCTACCGTAGTGATGTATCAGCTCCTGGCGCTAGTCTCTGCCAATGTACAGTAACCTTTAGAAATCCATGTTTCACATTGAACTGCCATATATATATATATATATATATATATATATATATATATATATATATTAGTGCTGTCAAACGATTAAAATATTTAATCGCATTAATGTCAGTTAACTCGCGATTAATCACACATTTTTATCTATGCTAAATGTCCCTTGATTTCTTTTTGTCCCTTTTATTTTTTCTCATTTTAATACTCTTCAACATGGAAAAGTGGATCGGCTTGCTTTGTGCAAATGTTTTTTTTTTTTAAACAATGTAGTGGAGTTAAAAAAATGAACGCCGTTAAATTGGGTTTGCGTTAACGCCGTTAATAACACGTTTAACTGACAGCACTAATATATATTAGGGCTGTCAATCGATTAAAATATTTAATTTGATTAATCATGATTAACTATGATCTATGATGTAATACTCTTCAACATGAGAATAGACAAATGCTTATTTTCTTTAAGTTATTTTGTGCATTTGAACCTCGGGCCACTCCGTAGCTCTGGAAATCAGGAATAAAAAGCATGTTTATTTATTGCTACAATGAGAAATACTCTCAGTTCAAGTAACTAACATATGCAAACTGCATAGTAATGTTTACTAACACAGTAGTGTGTTGAACTTCACATTTGATCTATTCATCCACATTTTTGTTTAAGCAGCCATTTAACACAAAACAATGCCCCTCAATGCATTGCATTGCAATTTGCATCAAATTCGAAACAAACAGGGTGATGCACAAAATAACTTAAAGAAAATAATTTAAAATAAATAAAGTGTTCATGAAACAGTGTTACAGAACATGACTCAAATGATAGTGCAGTCAGCCTATAGCCTATAAACAGCTGTTCTGTTATATTCAGCAGAGGCTGAACAACCCAACCTCAATCTCCTCTCTTTTAACAGACCAAATAAACTAAACATCAGCCTCCACCTCTTCTCTTTTTTAACAGACCAAATTAATATCAAGTTATTTCGTATTTCCAGTCGTATCGTATTTCCAGTCGTTGGATGTATTATTTCACGCAGACCGTCGTCCTCCACAATACTTATCGGCCTGCACACTGTAGCCAAACATTTGGCGACTGCCTCGACCTAATGTGCATTGCTTCCTGATTTCCCGAGCTACGGAGTGGCCCGAGGTTCAAATGTCACAGCGTTAATCGTGCGTTAAAAAAAAAATGACTGCCGTTAAAAGCATGTTGCATTGCGTATATATATAGTAGGCCTACATATATGGTACAGCAGGCGAGGTCAGCTCGACTCGCTTCCAATAATTTCAAAACTCGCAACAAAAAAAATTTATGTATTTATTTTACAATTCAAAAATGAACAAAACTCTTCTAAATTAATGAAATGACACTGGGAAAAGAATAAACCATTTTACGCAACGAGTGACCTTAATAAGCAGTCTAAATACTTTTTTCAACCACCGCCTCTTTCCCTTGGCATTGTGCAAAGCCCGCACACAGATGGGTAGCAAAAAGCAAATCAGTCAGCATAAACAGTTGTGAGTTAAATTTGTCCATCGGGGAACACGTCAATTCCTCTAATCCGATGTTTCAAATAAATCAGCACAGATTTACCTTGATCTTCAATTGTAGCTGTCAGGGTTTGCGGAATCCAGGAACTGAGGGTGACTCAAATGCGAAGCAAAACTGAGTTTTAAGGTTTTTATTCCACAGAGGGAACAAATGATAATGTTCCAGAAAGCTCAGAAGATCAAAAAGCGAAAACTAAGTCCATAAATCAAAAAAGGCCAAAAAAACAAATCTGACCGACTGTCAAAATGGTAATCCAAAATCAGAGTCAGGTCACAGGCAAAGGTTGGCAATGAGATCAAATCGGGTAGAATGAACAAAGATAGAGATCCATACATAGTTACCTACAGTGTTCAGTGAAGACACAAGAGACAGAATGAAAAGACCAGGCTTAAGTACTGTGAGGCAAACAACTCGGATGATTAGTTAACAGAGGGCAGGTGAGTGATGAGCAGAGACAATTAGGCAGGAAAAGCACAGGGAGCAGTGTGACAGCCCTCTGGCACCTCCTGATTGGGTGATCAGTGTAATGGCTAACACCCATGCGGGCTGAGCTCCTCAGCTATATAAACTGTAGGAGTCAGCCACTTGGGCTCTCTCTCCTTTGACGTATGGTTTGTTTAGGTTTTTGGGTTAGCTTTGCTTTGCACATACATTACATTCTAATCCATTGTGCTGGCGGAGAGCGAGCTCCAGTTTGGCCAGTACAGTGGCCAAACGTTCCGGTGGCTGCTGGGGAATGCGGTGGAGTACGTGGTCTCCATCTTGGCGTCCCACCAGAAGGAGAGAGGGAGGGGACATCAGCAAGTCGCCCCTCATGGACAACAAGGACACCCTCGCTTCCTACGCCCGGCTGTTCCCACAGATGGTGACGGCCGTCGCCAGGCGTAGGTTGTGTGAGGGCTCCCAGTCTACCAGCGGGGTGGACGACATGCTGGTGGGGTTCAGTGTGAACGCTCACTGGACCTACAAGTCCCTGTACTGCGCTTGGGACCAAGAGAGTCGATTGTAAGGTGTGTGTGTGTGTTGCACACTCGCTAACTGTGTGTCTGCTGTCTGTGTGTGTGTGTGTTGCACACTCGCTAACTGTGTCTCTGCTGTCTGTGTGTGTGTGTGTGTGTGTGTGTGTGTGTGTGTGTGTGTGTGTGTGTGTGTGTGTGTGTGTGTGTGTGTGTGTGTGTGTGTGTGTGTGTCAGCTGCTTCCTCTCAGCTGGAGGCATACGCTGCCTGAAGAGCAGCAGGAGTGGGTGGGCTGAGCGCTGTTCCGCAGGGAACCCGGCAGCGGGAAGGTGGTCCTCACCACACCGTCCCGACTGTGGGGGTACTCGCCCGGCACCTCTACACGCAGCCCCCCGCCACATCCCAAGCCTTCTTCCAGTGCCCATTCTTCCTCTGGCTGCCCTATCGGATGTGGGCATACCACCTCAAGTGCCCCTCCGATGGGCGCAAGCTGATGGGCGCTGGCCTCTACAAGACCATCAGGAGGGTCTTGGACAGGAGCGGGTGGTACTTCATGGCCACAGAGTGCCTTCAGTGCCCCTCCTGTGGCAAGAAGGTGGCGGGCTGGTCCAAGGACATCTTGGAGCAGCTGGACGTAGCTCACCGCGAGAAATTCCCAGCTGTTCTGACGTACAAGTATGTCACTTTAGATCAGTGGTTCCCAAACCTTTTGTGCCCAAGGCACACCAAAGGACAAATAAAAATTTCAAGGCACACCTATTGTGCAAAATAGCCTTATAACACGTGTTATCACTAATATCATCTGCTTATCTGTTAGGTTTATAATTATTTACTAATGCCAAATAAGATGTGACAAAGACAACTATTCTACTCATGAAATATTTATTAACAAAATACTTAAATATTTCAACTTTATCAAATTGGGCTTCATCAAACACACCCATTTCAACCAGACAGGTGAGGCAAAGGAAACAGAAATTCAGCAGAGAACTGTCCATGAGAAAGCTGCACTGTCCATGGCCCTGAATCTGACCCACAAATTATAACTGTAACATTTAGAATCAGGCTTTTTTTGTAAATATTCTGCCTACTAACAAATCAGTGGGACACATGTGCCTGTCGGGGCGCACAGATTTTTTTAATCCTTGGTGGCACTGAGGAGAGGGCCACTCGCAAGTCCTGCTCAACAGAGAGCCGTGACCTGGTCTTGTTCTTCATGTAAACAAGAGTGGAGAACGCCAACTCACACAGGTAGGTGGTGGGGAAATGAAGAAGTTGGTCGATAGCGTGGTGGGAGATGGTTGGATATTCTGATGCACAAACCAACCAAAACTGATCGAGTGTGAGCTCACTAAATTTCAGTTTCAGCGTGCGGTCCGCACGGAGCTCTGCGCTCTCCTCTCTCTCCTTCATAGTGAGCTTCTCGGTTGAGGACTCGGACTCCTGGTTGAATGGGTCTCGGATCCAGTCATTGTCCTCGATGTCGGCCACACGTGGAAAATAGCGCTCAAACCTCTCTTTTAAGGTCTGAAGGTGTTCGGCATATACAGCGCGCTCACTGGCTGCCTGTGGCGCAGCTGATGCCAGCGGGAACATGTTCATGGAGCCCTGTTCCAAAGCCTCGTGCCACAGGGTCAGTTTGCCCATAAACCCCCTAATCTTGTCTGTGGATGATAAAATGTTTTCATTCCTGCCCTGAAGCTTGGCGTTTAACTCGTTGAGATGCCCAAATATGTCTGCAAGGTAAGCCAGCCTGGCGCACCACCTCTCATCCGCGAGCCTGTCCTTATGTGGGACAGCGTGTTCACGTGAAAATTCCAAAAGCTCTTCCCGAAGCTTTTCTTTCGGTGGGTTGTCGGACTCGGCAGTCTCTGCACTGGTGGTTGGTGGTTTGCTCCGCACGAGAAAGCGCTCCATTTTCCCTCTTGTTTATGTTTTAATGTTGTGTTGACCTACTGCCTTTGATGTGTCAGTCTAAAATTCCCACCTGCGCAACTGCGCGAACAGCGAAATGTGGGATCCTCTTTGAGGATTTTTAAAATAGTTTTTAGATAAAGAGTTTGCCTCTGTATTATGGAATGAGTGCATTCAAAGTAGTATATAGTAAATTAAAATAATTATTTTTGTCTAGTTGTATACTATA
This sequence comes from Micromesistius poutassou, assembly GCF_964030765.1. Classification (NCBI taxonomy): domain Eukaryota; kingdom Metazoa; phylum Chordata; class Actinopteri; order Gadiformes; family Gadidae; genus Micromesistius; species Micromesistius poutassou. The sequence continues at coordinate 2,372,887 of NC_140273.1, read as the reverse complement.
TTGCAGTAGGCTATGGTTGTCACAAAATCCCACGGCACACTTGGACTTGCCTCACGGCACACCAGTGTGCCGCGGCACACAGTTTGGGAACCACTGCTTTAGATAGATAGACTTTATTGTCATTTCATTAATCATAAAAAGAGAAAAAGCTCATTCATTGCAAACATTCACACACACACAATAATAGCAATAAAGATAGCAATAGCAAAAAAAAAAAATTGTTAGTGCCACCGCTTCACACTGTCCACTCCCGGAATGTGAGCGTGCCGGGTACTGGTTTTGAACCGGTCCATGGTAAGCCTGTGCTGTTGGCGGGGGGTGAAGGTCACCGCCGCCTTGTCCCGCTCAGTCAGCCTCTCCCACAGAGCGATGATCTCTCTGGTCTGACGGACTGTTACAAAGGTGTGGTGACGCAGCTCCACGAGGCTGTGGGCCAGGGCCACCAGCTGGCGGTATCCGGGCTCACCGTCTGGCCCGATGACGTCCTGAAAGAGACGAGACACGCGATGAGATGCTGCAAGCAGTCACATTGGTGAATATGAAATGTTGACAGCTGACGGTGCACTCACTTCCTCCTCTTCCACCTCAGCCTGCTGCACCTCCATCCCGTCGTCAGGAGGCGGCGGGGGGATCCCGACGAGGCATCAACCACAGGCACGCTGCGGGGCTCCTGGAGGAGAGAACTGTGATGTGCCAGGAGACGGATCTCCTCTGGCTCCTCCTCCTCCTCGAAGCCCTCGTCGGCGTCCGTCCTGCCGGCGTCCTCCTCCTCGGTCCCGTCTGGAGTGTCGGGATCCAGCTGCAGCACAGCGCCCAACTGGGAGTAGAGGTACTCTACCCCCAAGAGTTCCCCTGCAGAGAGAGAGAGAGACACACACACACACATTAGCAGATGCCACAAGACAGCCGCAGCAAACTCTCTGTCGCTAATCTCTATGCACCTGTGTACTCCCTGGGCTGGGTGAAGTCGTCAACCAGCTGGACCCCCTTAACCTCGAGAGCCAGCTGGTTGAAGCTGTGCTGCAGCCGGGAGCTATAGCACCGCAGCGCCGCTCGCGGTCCTCCCTCGACCGCCGCCCTGCTGCGGTTCTCGTTCGACATCGCCAGGCCCTCCAGCAGGACAAGAGGTAGCGATGAGCAACAAAATAAACACAACACGTGTGAAGGCGGTGGAAAAAGATTTACCCGGAACGAAGTGGCAATGGTGGAGGTGGAAGGACTCGAGGGAAGTGGAGCCGCGGGCGCACTGGAAGCCTCACACCACCCTTGTTGAGCTCTCCCGTCTTGGTGTAGAGCTCCACCCCCTCTGGGTCCTGGATGCAGCCGAGGTGGCTGTGCTGCGTGCTCCAAATCTCCTCCATGCAGGCGCAGTCAATCAGAGGGACGCCCATGGTGTCCGTCACCTCCCAGAAGGCGTCCAGCACCTCCTGGAGGAGCCGCTCCGTCTCCGCCGCACCCCTCGTACAGTGGCTACAGTGGCGAGCCAGCTCCTTGGCGGACAGCGTGACGGCGTCCCTCCCCTCCCCGCCGTCCCACTCAAAGATGGCGAAGGACAGCCTCGCCATGAAGAGGCCGTAGAGCTGGTGGCTGTCGGTGGTGACGCCCCTCGCGAAGCGTTGCATGAGGTGCCACACGTCGAGCCGCACCACCAGCTCTGGCCACTCGTGGTACCGATGTACCACGTGTACCGATGATGTACCGATGATTTACCCACGGAGGTGCAGCAGTCCCAGTTCACGTACATGACCTTGGGAGTGGCCTCCCCGGCGTCACGGTACCGCCCCATCAGGCCGACCTCCATGTTCGTCAGTCCGTCCCCCTCGGCCGCAGTGAGGACGGACACGAGCACCTGCCCGTACTCGTTGGACATCCAGGCGGCCGACCCGGTGACAGCACCCGCCAGATTTTTGGCGATCTGCGAGACACAAACACAGTTAGACACACGGACGGACGGACGGCACACTGACGTCATACGGGCGCGGCGAAGAGAGAAACCTCACCTTCTGGGTGGAGTCCATCTTAAGGATCTCCCCCAAAATGGACGTCACCCTAGCCTTGGTCTCATTCAGCCTGGTCATGGCCTCCAGGACATAGACCCTGCCGAACCAGGTGAGTCCGGGCACCTTGACGAACGTCGGGAGCGACACCTCCTTCTGTTCCGCTCCGGGTGCCCTCACCTTGTGGAGCATGGACAGGTATTCGATCGACCTTGCCATCCAATCCCTCGAGTGCGCCCGGGCTGACGGGGGAACGGTGGAGCAGTGGTGCCAGGACAAAATGCACAGCGACCGTGAGGTCGATAATGAGGTACTTGGCTCCACCCATGACACAAATAGTAATTACCAGGGCCAACTTTATTTGTCAGGACCATGGCCATTTGATTTAAAAGATGCAAATCTTCTGAATCGATCTGAATCGAATCGTTACATTTTAAGAATGTATCGTTCCTGAATCGTATCGTACCCCATGTATTGAGATACGCATCGAATCGTCTTTTATTGGAGAGATGCACACCCCTAACAAATACACTTCTCTAGTCTTTGATAAATCTTTTTGAAGGAAATGCCACATTTACAAGTTAATTCATTTTGAGAAATGATTGTCTACTTTCAACAAGAAATACATTGCGTCATACCCTCGAATTGAGCCATGCCACATCGAATCGAAATCCTTCTGAATCGGGCGCAGATGGGATTTTTGAACTGGGGGGGACCAAGCTGTCAGCAAATGATTTCAACTCAATAAGTTATTTTTGTGTAATTTGGGCTTTAACTAGCGCTCAAGTAGTTACTTTCGTAATAGCCTATGGGCCAATAGTTTGAACTAAAAAGCCATTGGAGAATTCTTATTTGAAATCATGGATAAACAACAGTGAACATTGTTAAACAAAGGCCTACTTGATCAACACTAGCCATATATGATGAAACTGTTATTTGTGTGGAATGCCAATCATCCACAAAAACTTCATGCCCTGGGCAAAATATGTTTTATTTAAACATTTGTGTATAGCCTACACTCAGAAGTGTAAACAACATATTTACATAAATGAAAAAAAGCCAAACAAATTTGCTGTCTAAGCAGACTCACTGAAGGACCCAAAAACATCTCTCCTTTCATTACCCTGAACATACTGCTGGGCAATTTCTTGTCTGTCCAGTCTGTCAAGCCTCTCTTGGTGAATATGGCACACAGCAATGCATGCCATTGAGTCTTTTTTGTGTCATGGTCTATTCATAATATTGTAATGACCACGGAAGAGGCAGTGAATGAAGTATTGATTAGACAGCGATTTATTAGATACCTAATAATATTAGATACCTAATAAACCGTTGGAACACGCAAGACCAGTAACCATAGCATAGCAACGCCGGTAAACAAACCCTGCGAAGCCCAATCCAGGTCTTACTGAAGGCATTTAATGGTCAAAATATGATTAATAAATATTCAAATATATTTGAATATTAATATTAATAAACAAATGAACTTCGAATATGATTTTTGGGCAAAAGTCAAAGCCCTACTAGCGCTACTCAACATTACAAAATGATTAGCTGCCACATCTGGGAAAGTCAACAGGCAACAAGGTGTAGGATAGCCTACTTACATTGTTTTTTGAAAAAAACGCTCTGATTGTTTTTTGCTTCATTTTGTTTCTTCGTTGAAGCACCTGCTCTGTCTTAGTAGACAATGATCACCGCAACCGCAGGTACAGGCGCAGCTGAGCTACAGGTTCCTCTTTAGGACCCTGGGGAGTCAGTCGTGCCTTATGGCGTGTTCGATTTACACTGAAAGCCGGAACAACATAACCTCAAAGTTGAGTGCTCCCAGACAAACGCCGGGCTCTCAATCCGCGCTGCATGTAAATTAGTCTAACTAACGGAACATTAATCCTCTGTTTTACCGGCGGTGTTTGTTGCCTTATGTAGGGACAGAGTGGGGGGGGGGGGGTCACTATGAATCTGAGGGGGACATATCACCCCCGTCCCCAGTGCCATCTGCGTGCATGTTCTGAATCGAACTGAATCGAATCATTCCAATTAAAAAATTTATAGTTCCTGAATCGTATTGTACCCCATGTATCGAGATACGCATCGAAAAGTCTTTTATTGGAGAGATGCACACCCCTATAAATAACATATTTTCTAGCATCTGAACATTGATAGTTTAAAAAATATTCATTTTAATACAAGGTACAGTTCTTCATGGTATGTACATGGTATTTTATCTAATTAAGTCAGTTGATATAATTGGCTAACTGAGTTGTAGGATTAGTGTCCTTCAGAAAGACGAGAATGGTCACGCCTTTGGGTGGTGTGGATAATTTCTTTTGACCATGCTTCAGTTATGCTTTCATACTTGAGTAACTTGGTGTTTAGTGACTAGTGTATGTGTAGCAGCATTTACCAGATTGTTTATTCGTTTTCTTTTTTCTGCTGGGCTCTTTTTCCTTTTGTTTTCTGCTGGGTTCTTTGCCCTTACCATCTGCGTTTTCACTTTGTGCTGAAAAGAAGAAAGAAAAGATTTTAAAAAAAAGAATAATAACAATTGTCACTAAGCATTTATTTGTTGTAGGTAGGTTTCTCAAATACTGTGAAGTAGAAGATGCTCCTTTATGGGGGCAAGCAACTAATGGACCCTTTAAATCATGAATTTAGTCTTTGTAAGGTGAAGTCTAATTCTCAATCTCAATTGTTGCTGTGACAACTAAATTGAAACAAGTGAAGGATGTCTGAATGCACTGCATTATTTCATAAACTAAAAGCAATCAAAAAAGGTGACATGTTAGTAGACTCAGGATAAGGGCTAACCTTGTGATAATGGCGCAGACATGCCTGGAGGTTCCCCGACAGGTTGCCTAGCAATCAGCAGTCCTGCAGAACATGTAATCAAATGTAATATACTCCATTAAATACATACACACAAATAGCAAAAGATGAGTAGAAGTATTACAGTGCGAGTTTGGTTAACTTGCCATGTGCAAATAAGACAAAGGTAATGTTTACTCCTGTATCTCGTTTCTCCTAATAATAATAATGAGATATCTTATGTGTCTGCCTCTTCCACTGAAACTTTTAATTCCATGGGACTGAATTTCATTTGGCATGTGCAGTCAGTCTGCTTTCATCCAAACTCTTCACAGAATAAACCAGGAAACGTTCAAAAATCAAATTGGCATACTACACCCTTTGCCATCTTTGCATGTGACCTCATATCAGCCCACCTGTAAAATGCAAACCAACTGTGTGCAGTCTGTTTGCATGAGCAGTCAATTGCTATCTGGGACCTAAGTCGATAAGGCCCTTACTGTTTTCTTTTATTTCAGACTCAAAGTAACATCCTCTTAATTTGTGTCTGAAATACAAGAAAACAGTAAGAGATTACAGTTACTTGACAGTGAAATTACAATTGGTTAGGGATACATCATAGTGAGTAGTTACACTGTTAAAAGTCTAACCATCTGGTGACAATAAATACATGCCTGGAGCCTCCTCAACAGGTTTCTTCGTTCTTTTCATCTCTGCATAATCTGTAATAAAGTTTAACATTAGTCATGTGATTTATGATTGAAATAAAACATTCAAGAAAAATCACACTGTACTTACCAGTCTGAGGATATGTGAGATTTCCTTCATCGACTCTCACTCACTCACCTCACTCTCTGCATCAACCTCACTCTCTGTGTAGCTCTTGTCACAACACACAGACACAGGTTGGCTTCTTCGAAACGGGCGTTCTTTAATGCAGGGTTGCCGCGGATCTTGAAAAGTATTAAGTCATTGAATTTAAGTTTCCATATTTAAGGCCTTAAATGTCTTAAAAAGTCTGGAATTATTGGGTGGGCGGCATTAAATTTAATCGGGGGGAGAATTAATGAGCGGGTGTATTTTGTTTCATTTCTATTTTTGTATCTTGTATATTTGTTAAGTTTTACGTTTCATTTTACAACCTACAATGTCCGGTTGGTCAAACCGATACGCTAGAACAGTGGTTCTCAAACGGTGGAGCGTTCTCTAGTGGTAGGCTACGCGGAGTATGAACGTTTTTTTTCGTCTTCACGAGAGTTGAGGAGAACATTCCTACGTCATCGTTCGACGCGATCGTCCGTTTCCAGGCAACGTTCGACGCTGAGGGCACGCGTCGGCAAAAATCTATGCCTAATAGCCTATTATGAATGAGTTCGCAAAAAATATATATTAAATGCATTATGTAAAATACATTTCAGTTATATTAAATAATAAATCAAAATATTGGCAGGGACAATCCTTTCTTTCCAAAAGTTGGTCGGGACATGTCCCTCCGTCCCTATGCAAAATCACTCGTGGAAATATTCAAATAGTTGGCGCCATTTTTCCAGGAGTTACGAGAGAAATCCAAATTTTGAGATAAAGTAATTTAACGTAGAAGAATAGTGTTTCTCCATCTCCGAAAATAAATTCTGCGGTGCCGCGGGAAAGAGGAGAAACGGTTGCATACGACGCTGTTAAATCCATGGTTGCAAATCCCTGTAGCCATGGGCAAGTGTAGATTTAATTATAAGTGGCAAGAAGAAGATAAATATCGCGGCTGGCTAAAACCAGCGGCTGATCAGCATGAGGCGCGGTGTGAGCTGTGTAAGAAAACCTTCAAGCTTGGAACAATGGGCTGTGGAGCCCTGGATTCCCACATGAGGTCAGAGAAACATCAGCGCTATTTAAAAGTTCAGAAAACGAATATGGCCATTGACCCGTTCGCTGCTGCGAAAATATTTCCGAACATGCCCGCACCGACAGTCTCCGCAACACCGAGCCGACCGACAGTCTCAACACCAAGCGAACCCACAGCCGCATCAAGTAGCCGACCCACACCAGCTGTAACAACTGCATTCAGCGCGTTCTCTACGGCATCTGTATTGAAGGCAGAAGTGCTGTGGGTTTTAAACACCGTGAGCCACCACCACTCCTACAATTCTAATGTAAATATCAATTCAGTTTTCGCCGAAATGTTCCCGGACTCTGAATTGGCCAAAACATTCAGCTGCGGGAAAGATAAAACGGCCTACTTTGTGAGGTTCGGACTTGCGCCCTACATTAAAAAGCAGCTGATCTCCAAGGTTAATGAGGACGCATTTGTGATCATGTTCGATGAGAGCATGAACAAATCTACAAAAAACAAACAGCTCGACCTGCACGTTAGACACTGGACAACGGATAAGACTGGTACCCACCCAGATAGCAAAAGTATTTTGGGCCAAAACTGGCATGCCATTTTGGTAAAGCTTTGGAATGATGTACGGCCCAAATTTGGGCCAAATTAGGCATGCCAAAAGAAAAACAAAAGGCGGCCAAAACCCAGCCAAAACCAATTTTGGAATACCAAAATGTAGCCATAAGTATCCCAAAGAGTGGCCAAAATCCCCAGAACCATGCCAAAAAGCAGCCACAACTGACCCAAAGTGATCCCTAACTGACCCAAAGTGATCCCATAACTGACCCAAAGTGATCCCATAACTGACCCAAAGTGATCCCATAACTGACCCAAATTGATCCCATAACTGACCCAAAGTGATCCCAATACTGACCCAAAGTGATCCCATAACTGACCCAAAGTGATCCCATAACTGACCCAAAGTGATCCCAATACTGACCCAAAGTGATCCCATAACTGACCCAAAACTCATAAGTTACATTGTTAATTTATGTTCTATGTGTATAATGCACAAATAATAACAATAACAAAATATTTTAAAGTAGTAAATTTTTATTCGATTTAATCTGTTTGCTCCTGGTTTGGAGCCGGCTGGCGTTTTTTCCTCCCTCCCTCCCGATCCCCAGCCCAGTAAAACCATCGCTTTATGGCATCCGCAATCTGTACATCCGTTGCGGTTGAGCAGGATGGATTGCGCCTCACTGCATCTGAAATTGAAGACATACACAAAGAATGTTTGTGTTTGTGATTTTAACAGCAATACTGTAATGCATGCTACAATCTTCTTCCCTATGCAAAGTTCCAACTGTAAGCATTGCCAATAGATCTCATCAGGTGGGAGATAGGTGCATGCTCTGAGGCTGTGGCTAATCCTGTGTGTTGTCTCCTAGAAACAATTCAAAAGTGCTTTGAGCTCAGTTCAGACTGATGGTTTCAGCCTGATAGAATCTGCATAGGTGCAGGAGTCTTTGGAGAAGAGTTATCAGAGACTAGAACAGGATGCTTTTGATAAACAGTGATGAACAGTTAAAATGCTTACCCATCACTACTGCCTTCAGATGTAGATTTTCGAAAGAAATCTTGCCATTCATCCCCCGCCATGAGATCTTCTTGGCGAGGTCATTTTTGATTGCCTGTTTTAGAATGCGCCACACTGTATCTTTGGCATCAGCTCCCCCTGCCAATCCAAGAGTGATAACCTATACAAATAAAAAACAAGAACCAGTAGCATTATTTATCCAAAAGAAAAGTAGCCTACCATTATTTGTATAAATCATTCAGCATTACCCTTAATTATACCACGGTCTGGGGGAATACTCTATTCTGATTTGCTGTAGGGTGTGCATAACTCCTGTTATTCTACTTCATTTAAGAATGCTCGATCCTGATTGGCTGGGAGGGGTGCATTAATCCGGCGTATTGCCCGCTGAATTGTCGGCTCTACTTGCTGCTGACTGAGCACAGTAGATCAATACGCCGCTATAAAATGATCGCATGAATCGCAATAATTTTGCTTATATTTATTGCAAATAAAAATGATTTGGAATAAGGAGTGCATGTTTGATCGATCGTCATTAAAGCTGACTTGATACGAATGTAACAACTACGTCGTTAAACTAGTGATCAGTTGCAACCTTGTGTGGTTGCTATAGAAACGCGTTACCTATAGCTGAGCTAACGGTATTCACCGTAGGTCTAAAGGGAACCACTTTTCGAGGGAGATGAATTTAAACAGCATACATTTAATAAGCATGCAATACGAATAAGAAAAAGGCTAATTATTAAACTATATGAATTGTTTTATTATGTTGGCCGGCGCGAAGTAGAATAAACGGAATAATCACCTCAAGGCAGGGCAATAAACAGTTTGATATGCCCGGCTCGCGGAAGGTTACCGCCCTCGACTTCGTCTCGGGCGGTAAGCCGTCCACTAGCCGGGCATATCAAACTGTTTATTGCCCGGCCTCTCTGTGATTATTCCTTACATAATGGACACCTCCTCGGGCATTATCCCTTACATGTTTCCCACAGACAGAAAGCAATGTGTGGTGAGTGAGGCGGAGTGGGACCCCTTTTCAGCCCGGGGGTTTCAGGCCCATACTGCCCCCCTGCGCAGAAGTCTTGAGACAACGACGCCGAGTCCTGACGGGGGGGGGGGAGAGACGAGTAGTCCTGAAGGCCTGGTTCTGACGGCCGTGTTTCATATTAATCGCATCGTTTTTTCTGAGTTAACAATCATTTTGGCCAGGTGTTTTTCAGCACGGTAGCCTATATCATTCAAAACTTTTGGGTTTTCCTTTGATAGGCGCGTTGAGCGGAGGAGCGGGCGAATCTGCTGTTTGGTGTAGCCTACCCGCGCGTGTGTGTGCGTGTGTGTGTGAACGAGAATGTCAGGGAGAAAGAGTGCTATGAGGAGATGAATGAACGGAACGATATTTATATTTAAATATCGCAAAAAAAAGAAGCGGAATCAATTAGGTGCTCAGTGTTGATTCTGTGGCGCAGTGCCACACATTGTTCTATGTATGGGAAACAAAGGAAATCAAAAGCAGCTCACCAATTCCTGACGAAGGTCCCGCTGGCTTGCCAGGTCGCCCTCCAGGGCCTCCAGAGCCTGTTTATCCCCTAGTGGAAAATAGGCAGTATGCCTGGAGGTGGTGGACATCCTCTGACCTCCCTGGGTGTTTCTGTGGAGGTCTTGGATCATCCGTATCATGGTCTTTTGCTGGTCCATCAGTATTTGTTGGTTAACCAACAGGTCACGCAGAAGAGCTGAAAAAGAAAAAAATAAACATTTAGTAGGCCTATAAAAAGGCAGTTTTAAATCCTCAACGCATGTATTTTTGTATGTACATTCATATTTATTTATGTATGTGTCTATTTATCTATTCTATTCCAAGGATATGTACTCATATATATATATCACTCATATATCAATCGAAGGCTGGAGGAGTGTAACACATTAATTCTTACTTCCACACATTTGATCACAGCCTCCCTTCTGAGTCCCTGTCCCTGGACTGACAGACTGGCCCTGATAAGGTGTCCCTACCATCACCTCCTCTGACCCTGTCTCTGCCATGTCACCTCCACCATAACTCACGCCAATTGCTTGGCGAAGGGTTGACCCCAGGGTCATTAAGTGCTGGAGGTGGGCGTAAAAATATATTGTTATTATGAATTGCTATTATTTCACTTTCAACTTAATTTTCAATTCTGATTGCCTAGTTTATTAGTGAACAACAATTTACTTATTTTATCATCTATCATCTCCACTAAAAAAGCCAAATTAAATTACTTCTGCAATTCGACTACCTGAAAACCCTGAGGCTGCTCATTGTTCACAGGGACCTCATAACACCCACTTTGCGTGGGCTGCGCTAGTATGAAGCGCCTGATGTTGGACGGTCCAGAGATAGCAGGGGCCTTAGGGAGGATTTGGAAGGCCTGTTTCTTTGGAGGACTGCAGGGGTCTTGACTTTCAAAGTCCGATCGGACGTGTCTACTTGGCCTTTATTAGAGACAGACAAAACAAAAGACAAATACATGAGTTCATAAAGAGACTGGCTTTGCACAAATATGTTGGAACAAAAGGCACTTAAAGCATAAAAGTCATACTTGATTTTTCTTTTGGGTCTTCGGTCTGTTGTTTGGTCTTCGACCTCTGATGCCAAATCAGTCTGGTTTTGAGCCAGTGGCAGCTTCTGGCGACACTCCAGATAGTTATCTGTTGAACAGAACTCGAATTTAGGATTGTATTTATTGATATCATGACTGATCAGTTAATTATTTAAGTATACATACCTGAAGAAAAAAAAACCCTGGCATTGTCAAAAAGAGGCCAGGTATCCTGGGGCTCTTCCAGCTGCCTTATGGCCCGATTGACTCCCTCAGCCTTGTGGGGGGGCCACCTGCACGCCCCATTATTGTACCATTGCGTTGGCACAACCTCCACCTCCTCGGAATTGTCAAAGCAGACAACGGAAAACATAGCTGGTCTTCTGCATGAGAACAAAAATCACACTTTGTTAACCAGTTTAACCCTACTGCCTTGCCTGCCTAACCTACACAAATTTAACAACAAGAACGATTCCAAAATAACTGAACATATTGACAAATCAATAAATGCATGTTTTACTGAGTGTGTGTGTGTGTGTGTGTGTGTGTGTGTGTGTGTGTGTGTGTGTGTGTCTGAGCGCAAAACACCTCAATTGGTTCTCTTCATTTTTAGCAGTATTTGGGGGAAAAGCCCGCCACCATCACTAAGACAGAGTTAAATAATAAATCAAGTAAATCAGCTAAACCATATCATTAACTAAAAGAATGCTCAAGAGTCACGAGTCAAGTTTCGAGGGTTGTATTAACTTGAAATCATACAGAACTTATGGTTAACAGTAACTATCAAGGTTTCCAACAGTAGGCCACACAAACAAATGAACAGTTCCACCTTAAACTAACAGTGTCTAAGTGTCCGTGATTAACAAGAAAGAAGTTATAATAATAATAATTCGACACCATAATCCACACAATACCCACACAATAATCAGAGTGAGACAGGAGCTGTTTAACAAATTAAATAAAAGGTCCAAAACAAAGAAAAGTCATCAATAATCACTATTACAATTCGCTGTTTACTTCTAAAAAATCTTGGAACTGGGTCACCAGGTCAGTTCAGGTGTAGAAGAGGGAATACAACAAAGGTGTCTCTAGTCTCTAATAAAGGAATTCTGACATATTTTCTTACATTTCCATCAAGTCTTGCACATTTTAAATTTGGTGACAGGCCTGAAACAACCAGAATGTCTAATTCAGTCGAGTCCACAGGGTAACTGAAAAAATGCTCTCTTCTAGTATACAACATGTACATTACATAATAGCACCCTTCATGCAGAAGAATGTTTTGCACTAAAGCAATGTCATCATGAATTCTAAAGCAGTTGTCACCACCACATGAAGTTCTGATTGTTACACCATCGATGACTAACTTTCTAAACTGCTTTAGAGAGCTTTCCATGAGCTGTGGCACAGGTCCTTCATTGTGCTGCCCTGTTGCAACGTTTTTTTGTTTTTCAATAATTGTTTCCTCACCGATACTCTTCATTTCTGAGACACGCCTAATCACTTGAGTCAAAGGACTGTGTGGTTTCCTAACCATTTTCTTTAAAATTTGTAGATAGTTTTCAAAAGGAAAACCAGAAATTAGATCTAAGTGACCATGAACCTTTACATCATCACAGAGATGAACTAGACCATGTGTGTTGTAAACTACAAAATCGGTACCATATAATTGACTGAAATGGTCCACAAAAGAGCACAGCAGTGTCCTGGCAAAATCATTTAAAACTAAACATAATGAAGGACTCGCTAGAACACGAATGGCAACTGAAAGCAACATGAAGTTATTGTAAACCTCATCAGCTAAAACATCCCTCAGTACAACTGGACCTGTATATAACAAAAATTGTCTCAATTCTGTTGCTTTCCATCTCTGTCTCTCTGAAAGCCCTCTTGGTTTCCTAGCAAACTCAGAAGGTACAAAGGCTCTCAAACCAGTCAATCTGTCAGATATGATGCTGCATTGACCAGCGGAAATGCGACAATGACGAGGCCCAGCAGAACCCATCCACAAATCCAATAGCTTACGTACCACACCAAGACACACCAAATGCATATAATCATGAGGGAAGCAGCTCACCATGCCTATATTTAATTCAGAGAAAGGCGAGAGCCCCTGATGATGTTCTTCATCATTACAAGCCTTGAAATTCTCATCGGTCCTGAGAGGAGCATTTTTTTCTGGGAATGTCATGCGATGGTTACTGTAAACACCTGACTGAGTACATTTATCACAACCTGAATATCCAGTGTGACCCTTGACAGCTTTGACATAAGCTCTTGCAGGGGCATCGCATATTACTGAACTCACTTTCACAAAAAAGTATTTTGACCAATAAGAAATCCATCCTTTAACATATTTAACTCATTTACAAAAGCCCTTAGGTACTCTGACAGGGAAGTTGGCTTGGATCTACCACAGAACAATGCAATCAACACAGGTCTTTTCATAAAGTCTTGCAACATACCCAAGATTGGCCAAAATTGAACAGAGGAGCTTTTAAAAAGTGGCAAACCATCGATGTTCAGTTGCAATTTAAACAAATGTCTATCTTGAACTTTGCATGACAATTTCTCAAATATCCCAGACAGCGTATTCAAAACTCCGAAATAATAGAAAGAGCCACCTGCTAACTTTTCTACAACGTAATGTGTCTTAGTTTTCAACAGAGATCGACCATCCTTTGGAAGGAAAGGGTGGTGAACTCTGAGTATAGACAGAAGTGCTGATAGAGCAACCAGAGAAACACCAAACTGAATGGCCCAGTCTGATAACAGAGATGCCAAGTTGGGGGGGGGGATGCTGTCATCATCAGAACTTTCATCTGAATCTGTTTCACTACTAAACCCCTCTTCAGGCATGACCAGATCACACAACTGAGAATGATCCGCAATACAGTTTGCTCCATCATCACTCTGAGTTAATATTGTGTCTGAATTGGACTGCAAGGACTGGAGCATATGGTCGACTCTTTTTCGAGCTCTTCTGCGAATGTTACTCCACTGACTGTATGCCATAGCCTATGCACTGAAACCAAAAGAGAAAATAAATTTAATTATATTGTAAGATTGGCCGGGGGGTAATTAATTGACAATTGCATAGGCGTAGTTGTTGATACCCTTCATTTTATTGCACTAGGCCTACATATATCCTATTCAAATTAATTTCAATTCACATGAAAATGTAACCCTGCCTCGTGCCCACTGCACTGTCAGTCAAAGGACTGAAGGCGCAGCTGACGGATGGGGGAGGTTTCCAGGGTCGTCAGGCCCCGTGCCCACTACCTCCGTCTGACTGATCCCCATTGACTTTGAATGGGGACGGACGCGCAATGCATTGTGGATCCGTCCGTTCCGTTGGAGCCTTCGGCTCCGTCAGAAAGTTGAAAAATGTTCAACTTTTCGGCAGCGACGGATCCGTCATCCAATCAGATCGCTGTACGGTTGCGGATTGACGCCCCGCCCTCATGGTTAAAATCCTCAGTTTGTCGATACTCATGCTAATGATCATGTGTTTTCCCCGCGTGTGATTTGTTGACCATAATGTTAATTTTGATGTGCCTGTCCCCGGACGTGATTGGCTGCTGCCACGGAGGGCCGAGGATCCGGGAGGATAAAGCACGGGCGAGCTCAACATTCACGGCAGCTGGCCTTGGATATGCAGCTTGCCATATTGAATGAATCGAATGGTTATTTGTTGGTTGATCGAGGTTCTTGTTAATTGCTACACGGGAACTGGGCCAGAGTTTTGTTAGAGGTTATCGAACACAGACTCGCAGCTATACTTTCTATACTAGCCAATCAAATCGAAGCGATTTGATTGGTTGACGGATGCCTCGCAAAGACTACTCCCCCATCAGTCAGCAACGCCTTCCCATGTCCGTTGACTGACGGTGCAGTGGGCATGTAGGGTAATGGGGATCAGTCAACGGACGGAGGTAGTGGGCACGAGGCGTCATCCTCCTAGCACAAGACCATGCATAGGACATCCTCTGGCCTATAGGCCAACTGTTAAAACTTCCAAGCAGAGTTCTATAACATCCAGAGAAATGATACTGATATTCTAATGTGCATTCATTGGATAGAATATTTAAAGAACGTTTAAACTGAAGGGGGGCGTCGGGCCGAACAACGCCCCTTAACGGTGGTATAATGAGCACATACCACAGCCTGTCGTGATCTATTGCTTAATTATATTCCGCATATAAATATATACGGGTCAGATGTGTCCATAGGCGCTTTCGCACCGGCAGTACTTTTTGTAGTTCCTGGAACTAAACGTTCCTAGTACCTTTTTGTTTGCGTTCGCACCAGACGATTGGGGAATTTTTGGGGGATTTTTTCTCCCCGAAACAGTAGTTCCAGGAACTATTTTAGCTCCTACTTCGAGGCAGGTACTTTATGGTTCTCACTTTCTCCCCCGTTTCGAGGTCTGCGTTGATTGGCCCAAATTATAAGTCACACCCACTGGCAACCGCTGGCCCCGCCTTCCCAAGCAGTGCGACATTTTTTAAAAGCCTGGGCAATTCGTAGCCTCACAGTTTCGAGCTCTACATTTAAAATTTAACGCTCTGCTACTCCCTCGTCCACAAAATGAGAGATCATCGCACTATTCGGTGCGAAAGCGGCTCATGTAAACGCGGCTACTGTTGAGCCTACTATTTATTTGAACCGTCTCTGCATATTTCCCACGGTCCCGCCGGTATAGCGCGTACTCATTAGCCTAGCCTGCTCGACCTTTAATCGACATAGGTTTCGAAGGTAGCGCGGATAGACTCGGGATTTATCATAGCCTATTCTAATACACCTTTATACACTTTAAATGCAAGGCGTATTATCCACAAGAAATAGGCTAGAATATATTCTAGCTAGAGAGGAAATATTTATAATGATCAGCTCGCTGCATTTTCCTGCTCTATATCCAACCATAGACCTACATACATTTAGTAATTTTGCAGACGCTTTAACGTACAGTAGGCTATAAACTATTAAATGTAACGCTGTGGAGTGCATGACCAGGGCGTTTCAAACAGATAAAACGACTATGAGTATGATGTGATTAATAACAATACCTTTTTTTAGAAAGAGAATAAATGTAGGCTTACCTTAAGGTATCACGCCGGCAAACTGATGTTGGAGGGCTCTTCTCTGCGCATGAATCTTCAAAATTCCCGGGCTTGGCTCAGACTTAAGGCAAGCCAGATAGATGCCAAAGCGCACCCGTAAGTCATGAAATGCATTCCCGCTCATCACCTTGTCGGCTGGTTAACCAGACATGAGCCATAACTCAGCCAGAATAACATGGCGCCCTTTATTTATTATGGCAGATCATAATTAAGCCACAGGTCTCCCAAACATCTTAGAGGAGCTTCTCATGTGCCAAAACAAGCCCAAAGAGGCCAAATGTATGCCTAAACAAAGCCAAAATGATTTGCTATCTGGGCACGTTCAGTCCCGCTTCTTTGGCTCGCAGTTCCTGGGCCATTCGACGGCGGATGATCTGCTGGAACATTTCAAGGTAAACTATGCAGAAGGTGGCTTTTTTTTAATGCATTTATGTATTCCCTTTTATATTATACTAGCCTACATGTTACTTTGGTCTTATTTGGTTATTGTTATTATGTATATCCCTGTTAAAATGGGCATTTCTTTTGCCTTCATTTGCGTTTTCTGTCTGTCGATATGTTTTTATTTATGGTGTATTTCTTGGCTTAAGTAATCCCATAAATTAGATCCTTCAATGGCCCTCTCATGATTTAAGGTTAAATACATGAGCTAGGCCTACAGTGTTTCCCACAGACCAGGTAGCAATGTGTGGCGGATTTGTTGACGGGGGGGCATTATCGTTAATAGAAAATGCGGATCATTTTCTTTCTTGTGTGTCTCGTTTTTCCGTGCCTAAAACCGCCACTGCTTATGCTAAAGCCCAGTTCAGACCAAAGATTCGCGACGCAACTGCTTGCAACTCGCTACTCCTTGCAACGAGACGGGCTGAGACGTTCTAAAAATGGGGCAGTTCACACTGCTGCACCGGGCGGCGATTATTTTTAATTTGGTTGAGAGTAGGCTAGAGTTGCTGTGTTTCGCCATTCTCCACTACTTCTGCATTGTAGTAATTCGCTGGAGCTTAGTTTGTTCTTCTCGACTGCAAGGAAAGCTTGGCTTCACCTACAATTTCGAAAATTAAATGGTCAGATATATACTGTTGTGTTAACATTTCATTGATTAAAAATGCGTTAGAACACGTCCATCTCGAAGACGAGTCCGTTCAGAATCAGCTGCTTATCGCAGGTCGACTGACTCGATTTCCTTCTCATACACTTACGTGTTTAATTTGCGTGTTTAGACAGATGGGCGCGCACACACACGCGCACCAAGCATCACCCGCATTCATTCATTCTATTAAATACTCACTCGCGGTAAAACTGTTTTCTCACGATCAAATACTCTTCAATCCTAAAAGTAATGGGCTTGTACACGATGTCTGGGTCAAGAACATATGTTTGCTGTACGGTGTTTGCAGATGCATTGATTTAAAAGTACAACTTACCGCTGTATCAGCTGTTCTTTCCCAAATAATTTAACCAATCATTTACCCTAAAACTAGATTTTGTTTTGGAAGCCTGGAATATACTTTGCTCGAATGTATTATTGTTATTATTTTAACGCATGGCATAGCCTACTATACTTCATTCATGTTCATTCATGCATCCCTTTGGAAAAAAAAATGTTATTTTGTCAACGAGCATTATCACCTTTTTTAAAGAGAAAAAGGCAACACATTACAGAGTAATATAAAAGGGAACATATAAATGGTCAACATCATTTAGTTAAGTGATGGGCCTATAATTGTATTAGAAATAAATATACATTTTTTTAATATTGTATTTCCATGTTTGCACATTTCAGGAATGTACAAAGGAACTGAAGCTTCAGAACATGGTCTCCTTGTCAATGGATGGACCCAATGTTAATTGGAAATTTGTGGAGCTCATACAAAGAGAGCATGGCGAGCAATTTGATGGGACTCAACTTCAAATTGTAGGAAGTTGTGGCCTCCATACCCTCCACAACTCGTTCAAAAGTGGCTTTGCAGTGTGGCATATTGAGAAAATACTAAGAGCCCTGCATTCCCTCTTCAACTGTGCACCAGCAAGAAGAGGACTTCAGCTCTGCGACCAAATCCACAACATTCCCTTTGCCTTTCTGTGGACATCGGTGGCTTGAAAACTTGCCAGCAGTGGAAAGAGCATTTGAGGTATGGCCTTCCATGGTGAAGTATGTGGACCTGGTTAAAACTAAGAAGCTTCCTTATCCAGGGACCTCTTCATATGACACCATCGCTGAGGCCCAAATGGACCCCCTCCTGCTGGCCAAGTTCCATTTTTTCATGGCCATTTCAAGAGTCTTCCAACCATTTCTCACGAAATACCAGACAGATTCTCCAATGATGCCCTTCCTCTGGAAAGACCTGGAGAATTTGATCAGGGTAATTATACAATATCCTTATTTTGTTTTAATCTGAGTCTGTTGTAGGCCTGTTAAAGCAAAGTGTGTTCATATGAAAGCACCTTTTTAATATTTGTTTTTCCTTTTTAATGAACATTTTCACATTTTCATAAAAGCCAATACAAAATCAAATTTAAAATATTACCTTACCCCTTCCTTACACTCATTCACTTTATACACAACCGTGTACACATACACTGCATATACACTCTAATGACCTCTTTTGAACAAGTCCCATTTCTTCAACAATATTTATATTTCCTATAATTTGCTCAGTTGTACAACTTGCTGAAACACACACACACACACACACACGCATCCACAAACTAATTCATTCTCACATAACCATTCTCACACACAAACCCACTAAATTTGGTTTTGATTCTCATTTCAGAGTCTCCTCAGACGATTCATCAAGCGGGATGCCCTGGCCGTTACTCCATACAAACTTGTGAGGCTTGATGTGACAGACCAGAAGGTGTGGGTCAGTCCAAAGGAGGTTGACATCGGTATGGGTGCAACAGCTGCCATCAAGGTAAGACATTAACTAAATTGATGACTTCATTACAGCAATACAACAATGACAATATGACAAGAATGTCAAGGCAATGTCAAGTCAAAGATTTGGCTAAAAACTGACTATGTTTTAGCTAGAGTGTGTTTAGTGCAGCTGAGTTAATGTTAACCAACTGCTACTGATGAAATTCTGGGTATTTGACAACCACTTATTTTTGTCAGGGACTGTCAGGGGCCAAAAGCACTGTAAGCAAGCTTGGTGTCTTGCAGTTTAAAAAAGACTGTCAGATTGCCCTCTCCAACATCTGCAAGAAGGCCCTGGATAAGTGCCCTCTGAAGTACTCCATTGTACACAATATGATGTGTTTGGACCCAAACACTATGTGCTCAGAGCCAGAGGAGTGCCTCAAGAAAATGAAGTGCCTCATCCAGAAGTTTGTTCAGGACCATCAGTTGACAGGCGGAGTCTCTGCTGGTAAACAATAGGAATAAGAATAGAGTGGAGTAGACTGTTATTGGTATTGTTTTTCTGCCATTGTTCGATATAGAACATGGATATTTGTCCGCACACAGATTTTAACATTCTTTATAAAAATTGGCATTACCCTACCTACACTACCTCCCTTACTTTGACAGGAATATCACTGTTCACATATTCAAGTTGGTGTAAATGAATTGGCTACAAACTGATTTGGTGACATGTAATTCAAATTATGGTATACACTACACATTTTACATTACTAGCATCATGGAGCAGTTAAGTCACAATTTGAGAGGCAGGGGGCACACTAGGTTTTTGTATTTGTTGGGTAGCACTGATAGCTTAAGAATTATGTTTGCAATTTGGGGAACACCTGCTAAACCAAAATTGTTTA
Organism: Micromesistius poutassou; assembly: GCF_964030765.1. Lineage (NCBI taxonomy): Eukaryota > Metazoa > Chordata > Actinopteri > Gadiformes > Gadidae > Micromesistius > Micromesistius poutassou. Next base: position 2,353,187 of record NC_140273.1, on the reverse strand, counting down.
CTGACTGATTAATGTTATTTTGCTATTGATATTGTGTGAATATTTACATACATTTTGTTTGCATCTAATTGCAGGTGATGTGATTTCACAGCAGTTTGAGTCATTCCTTTTCAAAGAGGCCAAAGATGTCAACTTTATGTCCTTCAGTCCACAAGGCCAAGGCTCCAGAGTTGATGTGTTTTTACACCAACACATCAGCGCGGGTTACCCTGAGCTCTGGAGTTTTTGTAAAAAGTTGTTACTCCTGTCCCATGGCCAAGCAGAAGTTGAGCGGGGGTTCTCCATCAACAAAGAGGTGGAGACATGTAACATCTCTGAGGACACCATCATTGCACAGAGACTTGTCTGTGACCATGTGAAAGTGCATGGCACAGTGACCAGAGTGCCTCTAACAAAAGAATTGCTCAACTACTGTGCAACTGCACGCACACGATACAGGGCTTACCTGGAAGAGGAAAGAAAAACAAATGAAAAGGATGAGCAAACGCTTAAAAGAAGGAGAGCAGAAAAATGCCTTGGTGAACTAAAAAACAAAAGAAAATGTACAGAAGTAGTCTGCGAGAGTCTCCGAAAGGAAGCAGACAACTTAGCAGAGCAAGCAGAAAATACGGCCGGGACCAAAATGGCAATCCTGATTGCCAAATCCAACGCTCTGCGGAGACGAGCAAAGGACAAGAAGGAGGAGATGCTTGTCATAGATAATGACATTGAAATGAAAAGTGCTGAATTGCGACACATTCAATAAAAAGCACAGCCAAAGCCCGAGCGATTAATCTTTTTTGCCTTCAATTAATGTTTTCAAGTGTTTGCACTATATTTAAGTATTTTTGTATACTTTGTTTGTTTGTCATTGTTATACCATAAGTTTTGTTTTTGGTAAGATGGCTGTCGTTACTAGTTTCTCGTTATTCGTTACTGAATAAAACTCATAATGAACGGAGTATATAGTGTATAGTCTCGATTTTTTTGCAGCGGTATTGGTATTAAATTTTCCTTTTAGAGGTCTTGAAAAGGTCTTGAAAGTCATTAAATTTGTACTTAAAAAATGTGTAGATACCATGTTAATGGCACGTTGCTTTATTCCTTTACGTCTTTAAGCCTTTACGCCGTGAAAACTATCACAAACAAACATAATACAAAAATGCCACATCAGCAAATTAGCAGTATTTACATAAGCACGAAATAAAACACAGAAATATGACACTAATTGGCACGTGAAAATGACATGTATATACAGGAAATAAAAGTGCATTAAAATGGTGAAATAAAATACCTCGCTGGCCGCTTGTTGTGAAAAGAGATTTAAGTTCTTTACTGTCCTTATATCTTGGCCGTCTGCTTTAACTTCAGAGGCAAACTTATGGTATCGCTGCACTTAACGAGCGCCATTCATACATGCTTGGTCATGCCTTTTTACATCAACACTAATGACGTAGGGAAACTAGGAACAAAACATTAGTTCCGTTCGCTTGCAGCACATTAACACATTGGTTCAGTTACATTATATTAACATTTTAACCTTTTAACCCAACATGAATTATTATCTATTTATTTATTACATGAAATTGAAGTGTTGATTATTAAGTGTGTATAATTAAAGAGAACTTATTTATGCTACGTCACTTACACTCTGCACTTGAATCGGTCAACTGTAGGTTATCTAAGAAAATAAATTATATTACCTTGATGAATAATGAGATTCAAGTGCTATAGATTGCCTACATACAATGTGTGTTCCATTTTGCTAAAACACATTTGCTAGAAATAGTTCTAATTTTTAACTTAAACAACTTTAAATGGCATTACCTTCAATCTCATCAAGTGTTTTTCCTTGAAGGCTTCTGAGAGACCCTTTCTCCATGGCAAGCAGTAGTTTGGAGATTTTGGCCAACTGGGTAGTAGCCTCTGGAAGTCGGTAATACTCCCGATGAACGAGAATATCGTGGCCAAGGCAGTCAGCAACCTGGTCTAACTCATGATTCTTGAGGTTCAAGATCTGTGACAAAGTTGCGACATGTTTCTGTACTTGCGTCGACCTGAGGAGCTCAGGGTTTTCAGCCCCACATTCACTCACATAGAGCCTCAAACAGTCCTGTCCTCTGTAGGGAGTTAGACAATGAGGTCTGGCAAACAGGAACAGGTTTTCTGCCAGAACACCAGTCTTTTCTTTTCTCTATTTCACCCGAAGCATGGCGCTGCTCTGCTGGCGACATGGAGAAGGGCTCCTGTTGCATGTCCTTTGTTCGTTTGTCATGTCCCTGTTTAATGTCTGGCTTCGGTGGATTAAATGCGCAGATTTATTGGAGATGACCGCTCATGCTTTGAGCTGTAGGATGCGTGTATGTGGAGTGAATTGGCGAGGAATTAAGGCACTGGTGTTGGCGTGGATGATCCTGGCCGGACCCGTCACCCAATGCATGGCGGAGGATCCTATCAATAACAGCGGCCTGAGGACATACAGCTGTTCAGAGCTGCTGGGACTGCGGGAGAGCGGCGCACTACCATCGCCTGGTCTTCTGCAGGATGTCCCTGGCGGACTGTGCCGACACCAGGGGGGAAAGTATCGGCGAAGCAGGGCTAGGAAGCGTGGCAGGAGAGGTGGCATCAGACGGCGCATACGATCAGCCACCAAGCTACCGCTACCGCCAATGCTCCTATGCAATCCCCGCTCCCTTAAAAATAAGCTGGATGATCTGCGTCAACAGGTGGGAGCCTGCTCTGAATATCGGGAGTCGGGCATTATGGCTTTTACGGAGACTTGGTTCGGTAAGGATGTTCCGGACAATTTTATTCAGATTGAGGGGTTTTCCCATGTACGTTTGGACAGAGACGCAAACTCAGGTAAACTCCGCGGAGGGGGCGTGTGTATCTACATCAATGACAGCTGGTGCCGAAACCTTGCAGTGAGGGACAGAATATGCACCCCTGATTTAGAGCTTTTGTGTGTCACCTTGCGGCCACACTATCTCCCCCGGGAATTTACCAATTTGTTTGTGTGCGTTGTCTATGTCCCACCCAGCGGTAATGCGGGCAGGGCAGCAAATCTAATCGCAGACTGTTCACCGTCATCTCGAAAGCAAGCCTGATGCCCCAATGATGATACTTGGGGATTTCAATCATTGCAGCTTAAATAAAACGCTGCCAGGATTTGACCAATATGTGAAGTGCAGCACCAGGAATAATAATATACTGGACAAATGTTATGGGAATATAAAAGATGCATATACTGCCAGAGCCAGACCTCCACTTAAAAACTCAGACCATAACGTAATTCAGCTGCTTCCCACATATCGGTCTGTTTTTAAATCTACCAAACCGGTCACTCAGACGGTGAAGGTATGGACTAATGATAAATTGGAGGAGCTGAAGGGATGCTTCCTTTGTACGGATTGGGATATCTTTCTCAAGGATACGGATATAGACAGTGTTACAGAAGCAACTACTGACTACATCAATTTTTGCATTGAGTCTGTCATACCCACAAAGACAATTAAACGGTATCCCAACAATAAATCTTATTTTACCCCTGACATTATGGACTGTATTAAAAGGAAAAAAGGCGCTTTCAAGTTGGGGGATAAAGCGGCGGTCCGAGCGGCCCAAAAGGACCTAAATCTGAAGATAACAGCAGCGCGCCATCAACATAAAGAACGGGCAGAGCAAAACTTGGCGGAATGCAATACTAAGAAACTTTGGGACTCAATTAGACATATGACGAACATGGACGCGAAAAAGAAACCTCTGTTTGCTCATAACGAAATTACCAGGGCAAATGAACTGAACAATTTTTATATGCGTTTTAATGTTGATAACAGTGCAGATTGTGCTGATGTTTTAGAATCTGTGATTTGTGATTTAAATGTGGATAGAATTGAAATTGATCTGGAAACAGTCATTAAAACTTTTAAAACTATTCAGACTAAAAAGGCAACAGGTCCAGACGGCCTGTTAGCTTTTATTTTGAAATCTTTTGCTGAGGAACTGTCCCCGGTCTGGGTGAAACTATTCCAGTTTTCCATGGACACTTATACAGTGCCAAGACTATGGAAAAAATCTATTATATTACCCATACCTAAAAAGGTCAGTCCCCAGGAGGACAATGATTACCGGCCGGTGGCCATCACCTCAAATGTTTTTAAATCATTAGAGAAGATCATGATAGAGAAGCTCCGAACAGCTGTGCAACCAGCGCTTGATAAATATCAATTTGCCTACACCAAAAACCGCAGCACAAGTGATGCCATAGCGACTGTAATGCATCTTGTTCTGAAGCACCTAGAAAATCCAGCTGGATATGCTAGACTTCTTTTTGTTGATTTTAGTTCCGCTTTTAATCTCATTCAACCACACATTCTTTTGAAGAAATTAGTTCAGCTAAATGTCAATCCTTTCTTAATTCGGTGGTACTATTCTTTTTTATCGAATAGGCCACAGCAGGTTAAGTTTAACTCAGCTCTGTCTGACCTGGCTGTATGCAGCACTGGTGCCCCCCAGGGGTGTGTTAGTTCACCTTTTCTGTTCACGTTGTATACCAACGACTGTGTCAGTTCTGAGCCAAATCAATTCACAATAAAATTTTCTGATGACACTGTCATACTTAGCCTGCTCACCAAACATACTAATTCGAGTGTTCATCAACTTGCGGTTGACAAGTTTGTCAACTGGTGTGATGCCCACTCGCTGCTCATTAATACAACTAAAACTGTTGAGATGTTGCTGGATCCTAGATCAATGGGAGACCAGAGCCCTGTGGCCGTCCACGGCCAGGACATTGTGCAGGTTAAAACATTTAGGTACCTTGGTGTCCATGTTGACAGCGATTTGAGCTGGGGCACACAGGTGGCCAATGTTTGTGCCAAAATTCATCAACGTCTCCATTTCCTACGTAGGCTCAGAGTATTTGGAGTTTGCAAAAATATTATGCTAATTTTTTATAGAGCAGCAATTGAGTCAATACTCCGCTATGGTATCACCAGCTGGTTTGGTAATTTAACTGTTAAATCTAGAGCTGAAATCTCAAGCCTTGTCAAAACTGCTGGCAAGATTATGGGAATAACACCCCCCTAAATCCACAGGACCTTTTTGAGCAGGCGACGATCAGACAGGCAAATGCCATTTTAACAGATAGTTCTCATGTGCTGAATAGTGAATATACTCTCCTGAACTCTGGAAGGAGATATAGGCTTCCCTTGTGCAGGCACAATCGATACAAACATTCCTTTGTGCCTGTATCAACCAAGCTTCTCAACAGCAGGAAATGATTGCGATGTCTCTGTATATGCATACGAACATAGGCTATGTGTATATGGAAATGAATGTATTATGAGTCAAACTATGGACATATGTGAGTGAATTGATTAATGTATGCTTGAGGTTATGTGATGCTGATATGAATGTATATTTATGATTACAGTTAGAGTAGCGGTGTGGATGCATGTGAATGACGTTATGTCGGCTTGCTGCATGTGCAGGATTGTCCAGTGGTCTGTTTACTCCACCAGTTTTCTAACTTGATGTTCTTTTTGTACTGTATGTGTTTTTATGTATGCAACATGTTCCCTGTCTCCACGACAAATTTCTCCCTGGTGGAGACTAATAAACTAACCTAACCTAACCTATTAGGCGTGTTATGGCCTTCACCATGTCTGGTGAAAGTAACACTGCAACTTTCCGGCATCTCTTTGGAAGTCTAAAATGAAGGGACGAACCCTCAATGAGAGTTTGTTTCTAAATACAAAGTATACAGACCTCCTAATGTCTGAACCTTACATGGTGAGGATTACACAGGACCTGTGCGTCTCAATACTACTTAGTATCATTCTCATGACTTCATACTTGTACAGTAAAGTCATTGGAGAGCAAAATTACCTCTGGTATGATGACTGCAAAGGAACTGCATACAAAATGAAGGGACGAACCCTCAATGGGTTTGTTTCTAATGTACAAAACTAACAGACCTCCTAATGTCTGAACCTTACATGGTGAGGATTACACAGGACCTGTGTGTCTCAATACTAAGTATCATTCTCATGACTTCATACTTGTACAGTAAAGTCATTGGAGAGCAAAATTACCTCTGGTATGATGACTGCTCTCTGTGATCATGTTGCTGCCATCTCCTGCAAAAATCAGATGTTAGTGACTTGAGCAACAACACATTACTGTATACAATTTGATAAGACAGATAAAACGTATGTATATTTGTGAGAGAAAAAGAAAAAAGATTATAAGGAATTTGAACTAATTATTCATATATCTATCTGTATAATCTATTCTGGTAGTTATTTCATTAATGACCTAATGTTATTGTATGTGTACATGCTGTATGAATTAAGTCAACAGTATCACGTCTCTCACTTTCTATGTACAGCATTACAAAACTGTACATAGAAACTTTTCAAACATCTTATTTCTAAGGATTAGTATCCAGGATAATTGGTGCCCGTGAAAGAATATCACACGCTGATGATTTTTAAGCAGCACAAAAGTTTGGCATATTAAACGTGATGTCACTTTGGCATTTTTGCATTGCGCTCACGTGGGCAGATAGCGAACGTGGCATGTATGTTTCTATAGTTGAGGAGCCCTTTTCCAAAACACTGAATCCATTTGAATGGTTTTCAGGAAAATTACATTTTCTACCTAGACCCACATATTTTGTTAATATTCAATTGATCCTTTTAAAATGGTTTGTTGGCCCAGTCTGGACATGTTGAACAATGATTTTTAAATCAAACAACAATATTGTTGATTATAAATTCAAAGTCAACTTTTATTTTTTCAAAACGCTATAAATCCATGATTTTTTTTCCAAAAACACTGTTTATCCATTGATGGTTTATGTTTGTTTTTTTTTTAACAAGAGAATTTCCAACATACGATATCAGGGACTCATCTCATACTATAGGCCTAAATGAACATAAATCAAATAAATGCAAATGCATGAAACCCTAACCCTTTTTATGAATGCAGACACCCGCATGCAAGAATGACTTCATGTCTGAGTGTAGGCTATATTTCAACGTCTTTGTTTAATGCAACTGCATCACCTTCTCTCCCATGATGGTCAGCAGCTAGTGGATTTCAACGTCTCTCTAGTTAGAACTCATGTTAAAATCGCTGCGTTGTCTCTGTAGACAGCGCAGCAACACCTCTACCCAAGCCCCCCACCCCTTCCCCCCCTGGATTTACACACACATCAACGCATTTACACCTCACACGCTACGTGGTCCCGCTGCCTTCCACTAGCCCTCCACACTCTGCTCTCCCTAGTCCGACAATGTGAACTATTTCGGCCCACACGCGACGTGGTCCCGCTGCCCGCGACGTTGTCCCACAGCCTCACACGTGAGGTGGATGGACATATCGCATTTTAGCAAAAAAAATAGGTTTGGCGCTTGTCGCGGTTTGTAAAAAAAAAACTGCATCTTGCTTACATTTTAAACAAGGAAATAAATCGATTTGGCATTAAACGATAATGGAGCAGTGAATGGGTTCGGACGGGGCCTTTAAACTTGGCTACACTGACGAGCATGCTTGCTAATAACAACGATCTAAGCTGTCGCAAATCCGATGCTTCGGTGTATCCGAACGTCATCAAGTAGCCTATACCATTTTTCTTAATTACATGACAATAGTTATATATATGCTATGTGTAAGGGGTTTTGTATGGGTCTTACCGTATCCTCCACACCGGCAACAGGATGAAGCGTGTTCAATTAACACTTCGTGGCGCACACCTGAATTTACAGGACTGTACCAAGTTGATGGAAGAGGAGGGGGTATGAGAAAAGGACGAGAATTCCTTTTTTTTTTTTCCTAAAGAGCAAATTTATTTATTCAAGAACAAGAATAAAATGCGTTTGAGTGATATTTTGTTACTTTCATTCAACCTTTCAAAATAAATAGTTTATCATACATTTTGCTTTTATTAGAGGCAACAGTCAAATGGTATCTCCCACCAGCAATCTTTAATCTGTATCCATCACTCTCCAAAGGCAGATTGCTTATATATGAAGTAAAATAAAGTTATATTAGGGAAAATCAGACAGAATTTACACCTTTTATGACCAGATCCTTTCTAAAAAATATGATATACGCTGTACATGAAAGGTATAAATAAATATATTAATATAATCATTTAAAACCTTGCCAAGATTTTGGCATGGCTCAATATAAGTGATCCAATTTACAAAGTAATTTATTTGGGAAAGATATTTAAAATAAAAAATAAAACCCCTGAAAAAACAAAAGGATGTGGAGGCCAAGTGAAACAGAACAAGTGGTCTGTTGTCACTAGAGCAGTAGTAGAAGGTCTTGAGCAGTTTAGCACATGCTACTTGAGTGACCGCAGAAAGTAGAGGCACTGGAACGCCTTTCTAGGGGGGCCTTGCAGGGTTTTCCCTACTAGCAAGGGTGGGTGATGCACTAGATCCCATGCAATTTGCTCAAAGGGCAGGGAGAGGAGTTGAGGACGCTCAAATTACACTGCTCAATCTTCTTTTTAGCCACTTGGAAGGAGCAGGCACACACGCCAGGCTCTTATTCTTAGATTTTACATCTGCTTTTAATACCATACAGCCACATGTTTTAGCTAAGAAACTATTTACTGATTTTAAACTGGACAGTCCCTTTGTAGCCTGGATCATTGTCTTTTTAACAAATAGATCACAGAGGGTAAGGGTTAATGGCTGTGATTGGGAGCGACGGCTCTCCTCCACTGGCTCTCCCCATGGTTGTGTCCTGTCGCTGTTGCTGTACATCCTCTACAGTGTAGAGGATGTACAGCAACAAAATTGGATAATTTCTTCTTGCGGCCCATTTGCGTTCACATACCTGCATAAAAGCGCAGTCTGTTCAATATCGACCACATCACAGGACTCATCACAGGCAATTGAGTATGCTGGCGCTGAATTAATGTCCTTGATTTGCTGATCGGTGATGTTGCCTGCCATTTTAATTGCCCTTTCCTTCACTGTCTTAGCGGAGAGAGGCATGTCTTTAATTTTTTGTATTATCTCGGTTTTGTTTTTGAAGTCTGCAAATAGGTGTTCTGACACGTTGATGAATGACTCCTTCATGTACTCACCATCTGTGAACGGTTTGCCACGTTTTATTATCTCCCGGGCTGCAACAAAACTTGCAGCAGTAGTGGAGTTTGGAGATGCAATCCACTTCTTAAATCTATTTTTCCGCTCCTCTAATTTCTGCAGAAGTAATACAATCGCACTTTTTCTCTCACTCCCAACTGGGTACTCGGCTGCAAATGTGGCATGCTTTCCCTGAAAATGTCTTTCCACATTGCTCTTTTTGTTATTGGACAACTTCTCGCTACAGAGCAAACATTCAGGCAATCCTTCCGCATTGGCAATGAATGCAAATGATTCGGTCCAAGAAACGTTAAATCCTCTGTTCTCCTCAGTTATTTTTCTCCTTTTTCCTTTGGGATCCATAGCCCATCACGCATCCGCCGGTTTGTTTACAACAGCCACCTGCCTGGCATCCCGCCCTGCTGATAGAGACCTGTGTCGCAGGCTATGACGTAAATATTCGTTGACAGAAATGTTGAAATTGAATATTTATTCTACACATTTTTACAGCATTGGAAAACGTTAAGAATGTTTGTCCTCCTACAGAAACCATATTAAAACAAAAAATATATTTTTCTCCCCCATCTTTTTCCATTTTCAAACATTTTTGAAAAAGCTCCAGGGAGCCACTAGGCGGCGTTAAAGAGCCGCATGCGGCTCTAGAGCCGCGGGTTGCCGACCCCTGCTCTACACCAATGACTGTAGAAGCCAGCACGGGGATAGGCACATTCTTAAATTTGCTGATGACACTGTCATTGTCAGCCTACTCTACAAAAATGAATGAGCATGGGCCAGTGGTGGATGAGTTTGTCCAATGGTGCGATGAGTCCTTCCTCATCATTAACACATCAAAGACAAAGGATATGGTCATAAACCTTAGAAGGAAACCTATATGCTCACCACCACATGCCTGCATTAAGGGGAATCAGATTGAAGTCATTGATCAATTTGCTAAATTTGCACAATACTGAATCCCAGACTTGACTGTTGTGTGTTGCCTGTGTGTGCTATTTGTATTGGTCACTGTTGATGTTTTAATGTATTTCTTGCATGCTTTTACCTGTTAACCTGTCTGCAAACCAAGTTTCCCCTTGGGATAATAAAAACCTACTACTACTACTAGCCTTGAGGGACTCACGCCCTGATGCAGCTACACATATCTGAGCTCACAAACCCTGGTTTGTGAGTTGCGCTATTTTACACAGATGCCTAAAACTGGACAAACATTTAAATTTATTTAATTAACTTGATTTGTAATGCATTTCAACATAATTATGGTGGTGGCTGAATGATGATACCGATAAACAAAAATTGAAATCCCACAGACAGAAATGTATCCCTGCAAAATTCATCCCTGCTGAAGTTGTTAATCTGCATTGCTTCTAAAATACAACGATGGGAATGAAAGCAGGGTTAGAGAACAACACCCGCTAAGAACCAAATGTGGGTAAATTTTTTGATTGTCAACTACAGTGACAGTCCCCTGCATTTACAAATGGCGGGGCTCACCGTGCGAAACAGCAGAAATATGATCCTATCCGGTATACCAATCACAGCGCTTCGCCTCGACGCATAGTTACAACGATGTAGGTGAAAGCTTCGCCTCGACTTGTAGTTACAACAGCGTAGGTGAAGACTGATGCATTTCCTACGGCGTAGGGTACGGCGTCGATTTGAGGCAGAAGTATAAACCAGGCCTTAACCTGTAACTTGAGCTTTAGCCTTTAGCTTTAGCTGTAAAATCCCCTTGATAGAGATTAAAAAGGTTAGATTTAGGCATATAACTTCTTGGTTAAGGTTAGACAAAAGGTTGGGTTTAGGCACCCAACTAACCTTTATAAAGGCCAAGTCCACACGTACCAAAACAATCTTTTTTTTCCCCGTTTTCCCTGGCATCGTATCAAGAACATTTGCGTCCACACGGATCCATCCCAATACGACTCAACACGCTACTTCATGTTCCAGGCGTATAGGTGGCGCTGTTTTAGTTTTAGAAATTCACCGGAAACGGTCACTCAAGTAATAAAGCGTCAACGCAACCCTTTTGATCGTCTCAATTGGCGCACGCATGGCTGTTGTTTGTTTGTAAAATGTGGCTTATGTGGTTGTCCATAAGTCTTTTTTGCTCAGCGTGGTGGCACAGGAGCATAATATTTTGCGTAGTGGTGGGCCGTTATCGGCGTTAACGTGCTGCGTTAACGCGAGACTCTTATCAGGCGATTAAAAAAAATATCGCCGTTGATCTATTCTCAAAGTTGAACTAACCAGAAGCTGAGTGTTTAATAAAATATACTGTCCATAATCGAGCCATATGCTGGAGACAATGTAGCAATAATAATATAAACAACTTGGGTGAGCGATGACACGTTTTGGGTTGATCGTGACATCAGAGCGTCGAAATAGTTGGTGGTGTTGTTGTTGTTGTTGTAATAATCCAAATCTTCCTCCGAGCTACCCGCCTTGGTACGGCGGTAGGCGGACGCGTACCAGCCGTCTGCCGTCAACACCGCCGCCCCGGCTGCCGCGACGTGCACCGGAGACGAGAGTGCCATGGACCTGTAGCGAGAGCACGTCCCGGCACCGTTATATTTTCCCGCGTTTGAGTTTGTGATAGTAAGCGTGTAGTAAGTTATACTAGAGTTTGTGATGCATTTTGGAAACAGGAGATGAGCCCCTGGTCTAATGCGCCACCTGGCTTGAGAAACCCGTTCTCAAAGACTTACTTTTAGTCATTATTTAGGTAGCACACACATATTATGAATGCCTTCGGCAGAATTCAAATGAGCCATTTTAATATAGATTAATCTAGATTAATTCCAGGATTAATCAGTTACAAGAGGTTACGCTCGAGGGGTGTGGCGATGACATCATCGAAACGCAAGTATGCGTTTTGGCCGTCCAGACGAACACTCAAGGGCTGCGTTTGTGAATTTATTCACCCTGGGACCTGGTTTCAGAAAAGTCTGTTTGCATGCGATGCGTTTACAGGATTCGTTTGGACGATCGGCCAAAACGATGCAAAACATCTGCGTTTTAACCAAAAATCGGCTCCGTGTGGGCCCTAAGACGATAGGTCAGGACAGCTGGCCTCGGGAAAGTCTCCCAGAGGCGTGGAGCTGTATAGGTGTAGGTGAAGGTCCACCCCTTCCCTTTCAAGGTACAAATAGTGTGTGTAGCAGTGCATGTGCATCCATTTCATTTTACCAAGACTAAGAGTTTTATATTGCCTTGTGTTCAGTGTCCACTGCTGCTGCTCCTCCTCCATCAAAGAGGAAGGAGTGGACGCCACACAGTGCCGCATGAGAAGCCGCTTGAGGCAGGACACCCGGGTGCTGGAGGCAGAAGAATTTTTGCTCAAATCACACCACAAAGAGAAAACACCATAAAAGCGGGTTGAAATAAAGCTATTCTTTAATAGGCCTAAACAATCAAAAACACCGTAGAAGCAGCAATACGGTCGACAAATATCAACAAAAAACATAAACAAAGACTTGTTTACAAGGAGAACATGACACCGGTCGCTCGACCGGGGCGTTCCTGTCCCGCGTGTCCTGACTTGACCTGTGGATGACGGACGTGTTTGACGCATTCTGTTCGGGACCAGATGCGTTCCCTTATGAAAACGGCACTGTCCCATCTGATCGAGGGCTCCGACCGAACGATTCGGGCCCAGACTCGGCCCGGAGGGGGCACCAGATCGCACGGGGGTTCCGGGACGGGGCAGGGGCCGGCGGAGAAGAATGGGGACCACCTTGTGCGCAAATTATTAAAAGATCTTCTCTGTAGGGGCAACACAATTGCACATACTGGCTAGGGAGGCGTGCTGGAAAAAAATAGTGTAAATTAGATTGTGTAAATTCGTATAAGTGAAAGGATTCTGCATTTAGTCTCGTCACAACTTGAAATGCTTTGAACTGTGGGTAATTCTGTTAGGTGAAGTCTGCACTGATGCAGACTCACGGAAAGGGCTCAGTAAGTGTGGACTCAAACCCTCACGCCCTTTGGAATTCAACATTCTGAGGGGGACACGCCCCCATCACCATCAGCGGGACGACAGTAGAGAGGGTCATCAGCTTCAAGTTCCTCGTGGTCCACATCAAGGAGGACCTGACCTGGACTCACCACACCAACGGCGTCACAAAGACGGCAAGACAGCGGCTCTTTTTACTCCGCAGGCAGAGGAGGTCCAACATGGACACCAGGATACTCCGAACTTTAACAGGTGCACCATAGAGAGTATCCTGACCTGGCTGCATCACCGCCTGGTACAGCAGTTGCGCCGCCCTCAACCATAAGCCCTTACAGAGGGTGGTGAAAACTGCCCAGCACATTTCCAGGACGGAGTTGCCATCCATGGAGGACCTCTTCACTCAGCGGTGCAGGAAGAAGACCAACCGGATTATAAAAGACCCACATCGACCCAGCAACAAACTGTTCTAGCTGCTGCCATCTGGTGGACACTGCCGCAACACGCGGTCTCGCACCACCTGACTCATGGACAGTTTCATACCGCAGGCCATAAGACTGCCGAACTCCTGAGCTACCTAGCTCACCACTATGCCACTTTATAACAGTCGACATCTGGATAACAATGTCTGTTTACGTTTCACTCTATTGCCACCTGTGTTAGGTATGAAGGCCTTTTCCAGGACCAGTATTTAAATGTTGGAAAACTGCTCGTCTTCATTTATTTAAATGAAGAATATGGAGCAGACCAAACTGTTTATATTTATACCTTAGTTATTATTATATATTAGTTATTATTTATTTTATTTTATTTTATTCTAACTATTCATGTCCAGTATTGTAGTTTATTTATTTAGGCTTAGCTCTCTTACTTGAGTTTCTTTTATATTCATTGTGAGCTACTGCGTCTGTAATTGTTGTGTGCATATGACAAATAAAACATCTTCAATCTTGAATCTTTGGGACGGCCCTAAAGCCTTACTAATTTTGCGAGAACGCGCAGCAAAGTCCATGAGTCTGGACTATGATATTGGGCCATGGTTTGACAAAAAGGCTCAGAGGGTACACAAGACAAAAAAGGTTGGAAACCACTGCGCTAGGTGGCGCTGCTGTCCTCCACCCTCACCACCACCACCAGGGGGCGCTGCTGTCCTCCGCCCTCCACTCCACCAGGGGGCGCTGTTGTCCGACTCCCAGCCCTCTGCCGCCGACCCGGGGACAGCGTGCACTTGTCCGGTCCGCTGACAGCCGAGCAGCAGCATCGAGATGATCGGGTTTACGGTTCTTCGAGTGGATATGGGGCTCATGGCGGTGCTCCTCGGGGCGCTCTGCTGCCAGGTCCTGGCGGCGGCGTCGGACGACGTGGTGGTGGCCTGCGGGGGGTTCGTCAAGTCCGACGTGGAGATTAATTACTCTTTGATCGAGGTGAGAGGAAGGAAGCTAGGCTAGTCCGTTAGCTCGTCTGTTAGCCTCTCGTCTAGCCGGTCCGCTGATCATCTGATAATCTGAGCAGTGGACCTGTCAATCAACTTTAACCATCCCCTCTGTGTTAACCTGTATTCTGTTTGATTAAGTTAAATATCCCTTCATTGCGTCTTAATTTCTTCCACTTGGTTGTGTATAGTGAACAGTGATGTCTCCCTGCAGTAGCATGGATATGAATGGATTCATGAGAGCCTCACTCACATACTAATCAACTTGAATCATCCCCTCTGTGTTAACCTGGATTATATTCAATATCTCTTCACTTCGTCTAATTTCTTCCGCTTGGTTGTGAATAGTTGTCATTTCATACATCAATCCAATACTAATCCACTACCCTTAGACCAACCCCACGCACACTCCAACAACACACTATTTAAATATATATTTTTAATTTACACAGCATTTTTGCACTAGAATGAAGCGTGGCTGGTAGCACCACCACCTGAACACTAACCCTCACTCTGTACACAGTAATGCCTCTCGTTAACCCCTAAACCGGCCGGCGCTGACCGGGCTGTCGGCTCACAGCACGGTCCCTCCCTACCCCCCATGCATCCAGTTAATAAGATTAACCGCTTATTTAATGACAGGAACAAGTCAGCTAGACTAGACTGGACCCCCTGTTCAAGACCCTTTAAAGATGTGGCGTGTTTGTTGATTCATCCGATCACATCACTACATTCACTACCGTTCAAAAGTTTGGCCTAACCCAGACAATTTCATGTTTTCCATGAAAACTCACTTTTATTCAACGGTTTTCAGCTGCCCTAACATAATTGCACAAGGGTTTTCTAATCATCAATTCTCCTTATAAAACGTTGAGCTAAACAATGTAGCATTAGAACACAGGAGCGATGGTGGCTTGAAATGGGCCTTTGCACACCTATGTAGATATTCTGATTAAATGGTATCATTAAATTCATATTTTTGATTATTTTAATTATATCTTCATTGGAAAAAAAAGTGCCTTTCTTTAAAAAATAAGGACATTTCTAAGTGACCCCAAACTTTTGAATGGTAGTGTATATTAAATACACCTGTTTCTCTTTTCACAGATTAAACTGTACACTAAGCAAGGTTCTCTGAAATATCAAACGGACTGCGCGCCAATCAATGGTTACTTTATGATCCCTCTTTATGACAAGGTATGTACATTATTACCACCAACCCAGCTTGAATCTGCATTCATGAATAATAATTATAATTTAGTAAACACAAGTATACTTTTTGGTTTCCAGGGCGACTTTGTGTTGAAGATTGAGCCCCCACTTGGCTGGAGCTTCGGTAAGAACATCCATCTCAGCCTTTTTACCCTTTAGAATAGATAAACAGATAAACACACGATTCAAGTGACCATCCACAGGAATTCCGACAAAGCTGGTGTCATTATGTGTCTTTGGTATGAAATGGGTATAAAATAAGCCACAATACTAATCTTCTGCTCACTAACATGTCTTTCCAAGTTGCAAAAATAGCGAATTTAATGCTTAGTTCCTTGGCGGTAGAGATTGTTTTACCGTACAAATGCACACTGAAACAAGCTACCCTTTTGATTTGGACTGCAGAATGCCTCCTCGACTATACCTTGGCTGTCATACTCATTCAGATAATTTCCTAAATGATCCGTGATAAGCTTAGATAAGGCAGAGGATGTAACCAAACCCTTGTGTATGTGTCCCTCTGTGCTTGTATGAGCCCAGCCTTGTATGTACCCCACCATACCTTTACATGTGGGAAATGCAGAGATGCATACAGAAATGGAGGGGATTCATATTTATGTATGCAGCGTGAGTAGAGGGATGTCCATTGTTATCTAATTATCTGTCTTCATTATCACTGATGGTTTCCTGAACGTTTATCTCCTCATGAAGAGCCGACCAGAGTGGATCTCCATGTGGACGGGGTCAACGACATCTGCACCAGGGAGCAGGACATCAACTTTGCCTTCACTGGCTTCTCCATCTCAGGAGCGGTTAGTACCTCTGAATCATTCATACAAACATACAGTGTTTCCCACACATAGGCCAATGTGTGGCGCTGCGCCACAGATTGAACAACGAGCGCCACAAATTGATTCCGCTTTTCTTATTTATTTTTACTTGAACGCGATTTTTAAATGTAACTCCGCCAGCCCGTAATCGCGCCCCCGTAATGCTGCCAGTCCGACACGTTCCCATTCCGACAGTCCTGTGCGCGTATGCAAATTAGCCATGTGTGCCAAACAGAAGAAGGGCCCTATCTTGCGCCCAGCGCAATTGACTTTCTACACCGACGCATGTGTCGTTGCTAGTTTGCACCCGGCGCAAAGCTGATTTTCCCCCGCAGCAACCAGGCACCACTACACTTGCATGTTAAATATTATGATGTCAAAGATTATTCACACGTGTGAAACTGCATAGAAATAGCGTGTGGATTGTGGAAACATTTTTTTTCCATAGGGCTGCATGAATGAACATGAATGAAGTATAGTAGGCTATGCCATGCGTTAAAATAATAATAATAACAATAATACATTCGAGCAAAGTATATTCCAGGCTTCCAAAACAAAATCTAGTTTTAGGGTAAATGATTTGGGAAAGAACAGCTGATACAGCGGTAAGTTGTACTTTTAAATCAATGCATCTGCAAACACCGTATAGCAAACACATATGTTCTTGACCCAGACATCGTGTACAAGCCCATTACTTTTAGGATTGATGAGTATTTGATCGTGAGAAAACATAGTTTTACCGCGAGTGAGTATTTAATAGAATGAATGAATGCGGGTGATGCTTGGTGCGTGTGTGTGTGCACGCCCATCTGTCTAAACACACGCAAATTAAACACGTAAGTGTATGAGAAGGAAATCGAGTCAGTCGACCTGCGATAAGCAGGTCAACAAATCCGCCACACATTGCTACCTGGTCTGTGGGAAACACTGATACATATACAGTACATAGGCTATATATTTAATTCATTTGTTATTTTTTCCCTTTAAGCATCAATTGATGTACGCCATCAATTGATTGTATGTTGTACTTCCTTGCAGTTAAAGTGTACTTAGCGTTGTGTAGCATCTTACCCTAGCTATCTTTGTTGTATACAGGGAATGGGTTAACCTAGTGATAGTTAGTGCTTGTTACTTGGTTCTATGAACATCCTTACTGTACCGACAGAGATATATTGTTGTTTCTCTTTCTAAAGACAAATGTACTTATTGTAGGACGCTTTGGATAAAAGCCTCTGCTAAACCTAAATGTATTGAAAGAATCCTTCTCATTTCCATGCTGTTTTTTTCCATTGACCTTCAGGTTCTCAGTAAAGGTCATCCACTGGGCCCTGCCGACGTCGAGGTGAGGCTGAGCCCGTCCGGGACGGAGGAGAAGCTCCAGTCTGTCCTCACTCAACCTGGGGGAAAGTAGGTCATCTTTAATTACACATTCAGACCATCCATCGTCTCCTCTGATCCTAACTCGTATCTCCAGTAATGATCTGGTAGACTTTCCATCGTCTCCTCTGATCCTAACTCTGTATCTCCAGTAATGATCTGGTAGACTTTCCATCGTCTCCTCTGATCCTAACTCTGTATCTCCAGTAATGATCTGGTTGATCTTCCATTGTCTCCTCTGAACCTAACTCTGTGTATCTCCAGTAATGATCTGGTAGATCTTCCATCGTCTCCTCTGAACCTAACTCTGTGTATCTCCAGTAATGATCTGGTGGACCTTCCATCGTCTCCTCTGAACCTAACTCTGTGTATCTCCAGTAATGATCTGGTGGACCTTCCATCGTCTCCTCTGAACCTAACTCTGTGTATCTCCAGTAATGATCTGGTAGATCTTCCAACGTCTCCTCTGAACCTAACTCTGTGTATCTCCAGGTACACCTTCTTCAAAGTGATGCCAGGGAGCTATGACATCACAGCGTCTCACTCCTCCTGGACACTGGAGCAGGTGGGTTGCTCACATATATGATCTGATGAATTCAGAAAGGTAAACAAATAAACAAAGGCCAGTGGCCTTTGTTTATTTGTTTTTTGTTTATGTTTTAGTTTTTTGGTTATGTGTTTAGGACATGGGATTTGGTTTGATGTTAGTTTGAGAAACTGGATGTACTGATGTACCGGATAAACTGTTCAGAAATGAAGAACATCTTTATTATTATGATCATTTATAATGCAAGAATATATGATAGCTTATACTGCAAGAATACATCATTTATAATGAAAGATTGTTAGTTTATGATGCAAGATTATATGATAATTTATACTAAAAGATGATGATAGTTTATAATGCAACAATCAGCTTATCAAGGTGGATATCCAGATTTGTACCTGCTGATACTAGTGTTATCGAGATGTCCTCACCATGACCCCGGGTTGGTGAGGGTAGTATGTCACTAAAGGGCTGATTATGGT
This sequence comes from Micromesistius poutassou, assembly GCF_964030765.1. Taxonomy (NCBI): domain Eukaryota; kingdom Metazoa; phylum Chordata; class Actinopteri; order Gadiformes; family Gadidae; genus Micromesistius; species Micromesistius poutassou. Next base: position 2,334,251 of record NC_140273.1, on the reverse strand, counting down.
CCCACGTTCACGCAGTGAAGGGGGTTACGGACCCCTTACGTCCTTGCGGACCCTCCTAGCGTCCGCCGCAAGGGTCTGACGTGCGCCTCCCAAAAATTGTAACCTTCCGTTGAGGCGACGCAGCCGAAAGGGCTGTGATTGGTCCGCTCACTAAAACCCAATGCAAAACCATAAAGGTTCACGACTGCGTCGAAGCGTCTGCATGGTCATTGCGTTGCGTGAACGTGGAACCATAATCAGCCCTTAACCCCCCCCCCCCCCCCCCAGGCTGGGCAGGGTCGTGGTGTGTATGTCACTAACTCCTCCCCCTGTGGTCGGCCCTCAGAGCGTCACGTCGGTGCTGGTGTCCAACTCCAACGCGCCGGCCACCGCCCCCCTGGTGGTGGGGGGCTACGACGTGGCCGGGGAGGTCCGCAGCGACGGGGAGCCCATGAAGGAGGTCACCTTCCTGCTCTACTCGGCCTCCGTCCACCAGGAGGTGAGTCGCCACACACCCTGCTATCTAATTGTTAATTGTTGCCTTTATTTTAAAACCCACCGGTCAATTAAATTAGGATTAGAATCTGCATTGTATGCAAACATAGATTACATTCATTTAGACAAGTTTTTCTTTTACTTCTTTCTTACTTTTTGAGTCCCTTCTTATAAACTTTTCCCAAACGGAAACCCATCCACGCTGAGGTCTCTGTGATCAAATTAACAAAGCCTCCATGCCCCTACGGTAACCCCCATGCATTAAGTAACTAATAATACCTGCCCTGTGTGTGTCTGCGTGTCCTTCCCGTCCTTCCCCCCCCCCCCCTGCGGTCCAGGCGGTGGCGGGCTGCAACACGGCCGCGGTGGAAGGAGCGGAGTCGGGGGACAGCGCGCTGCTCTACCTCTGCAGCTCTCTCTCCAGGGAGGACGGCGTCTTCGTGTTCCCCTCGCTGCCCAGTGGCGAGTACACGGTGGTGAGTACACTGGGCTGGTACTGAGGAATGACCTGATTAGGAGGTACACTGTACTGAGAGGAAGTACAGCCCCACACACCCATCTTACGCACTTATTGTATGTTGTACGTCCTTGCACTAAAAAATTGTCCTTAGTATGGTGTAGCATCTTATCCTAGCTAGCTCTGTTGTGTACGGGGAATGGGTTCAATTAGTGATTGTTAGTGCTTGGCACTTGGTTCTATGAACATCCTTACTGTATACTGACAGTATACTTATTGTACGTCGCCTTGGATAAAAGCGTCTGCTAAATGTGAATGTTATCACATCTCTGCTTCAGGTTCCCTTCTACCGGGGAGAGAGGATCACGTTTGACGTGGCGCCGTCCAGGATGAACTTCAAGGTGGAGCACAACAGTCTGAAGCTGGAGGTAAAGGAGCTGTTTGTGTTTTCCATGTTTATTTCCCCGTTCTGTTTGACCTTCCACTGACCGCTGAGGTGTGTTTGGTTCCACTGAACCCTGAGGTCTGTGCGGGTGGTCCTCTGAGGTCTGTGTGGTCCTCCTGAACACTGAGCATTGTCTGATTCCTCTTTAGCCCATCTTCCGTGTCATGGGGTTCTCCGTGACCGGCCGCGTGCTCAACAGCCTGGAGGGAGAGGGGGTCCCTGATGCCACCGTGTACCTCAACAACCAGATCAAAGGTACCGCGCCCTGTAGCGAGCTACTGGCCCTCTGTCCTCGAAACCAGAAGCCAACCAGAGTTGGAATGTCTCATCCGACTTTCCTTTGGTCAAATTTGATGCTTGGTTCCTTGGCTGTAGACAAACAAGCCACCCTTTTGATTTGGTCTGCAGATTGCTTCCTTGAATTCAATTTGGCTGTCATACTTTTATAATTTTCCAAAATTATCCGTGGTACACTTCGATAAGGCAGAGAATGTAACCAAATGACAAATCAGCGGCATGACATGAAGCCTCTTTGAATTTACTTCTCTGTCTCTTTGTCTCTGGTTCTGTTTCCAGTGGTGACCCGAGAGGACGGTTCCTTCCGCCTGGAGAACATGACCGCAGGAACCTACACCATCCGGACCCAGAAGGAGCTCATGTTCTTCGAGCCCATCTCCGTGAAGATCGCCCCCAACACCCCCCAGCTCCCCGACATCATCACCGCAGGGTGAGAGAGATGCTCCATTACAGCTAACTCTCACTTGTTTACCAGACTTCTACTTTATGAATAAAACAGCTGGCACGTATCAACTTCGTGTGCGGTTGCATCAATGCATTGATTTCAGTTTTTTCCAGTCCTCCTCACTCAAAGGGATACAGAGTTTAAGAATATATATTTTTGAAAATGGATAAATATTTATAAATTATAAATTATCTCTCTTCATCTTAACCCAAATCGAGCGTGTGTGTGTGTGGGGGGGGTTTGCGAAGGCTAAATTGATCATTAAAATCAATGTTTTCCAATTACAGTGTGTAGCCCCTCCTTGTAAACAAACAGACTCTGCTCGCTAAAGCTCCGGTCTTAACGCCTCTTTATCCTCCACTTCTGGTGACTCCGCGCCCTCAGGTTCAGCGTGTGCGGCCGCATCGCCGTCAGCCGTCTGCCAGAGGGCATGAAGCAGCAGAGCCGCTACAGGGTGACCCTGACGCCCCAGGACCAGGACCTCAGCAAGACCGCCGACTCTGACCCCCAGGGCGGCTTCTGCTTCCAGGCCAAACCCGGAGACTACAGCGTCCACGTAAGACCCCCATTAGCCTGTTAGCCGTCCCTTAGCCCGTCCATTTTAGAAGGAAAACTTTCTGCCCGGAAATTCAAACATGGGATCTGAGGCAAATTGTTTTTCATAAAGATTCAATAGAAGCAGATGCCTAAATTAAACATACTTGTGTAAAAACAATTATACATTTCACGTCAAAAATATCACTAACATTTAATAAAAAGAATTAGAGACAGAGACCCCTTTGAGAGACCCAGTTGTCAACAGAAAAAAAGTGATTTTGACTTATCAGCATTCTCTCCATTAGCTGAGATGATTTATGCTTTATTTATTTAATTATTGATATGGTTCCTTTCTCTGGAAAGGCAGTAAAGGTCAATCTAATTCAAGAGTAAAAAACAAACTAAAATGTCACATTTTGCACAAAGAATTAGCTTATGCTCAAACCTATCACAGCGTCCATTTGTTTGAATCAATGTGTTTTTTCTATATTAATATAAAGAGTAATCCCCCCAGACGTTGTGAACCAGCAGTCTGCTCCAACGTGTCTCCCTGTCCAGGTGTCTGTCCCCGAGGTGGAGGTGAAGGTGGGCGTGGCCCTCCAGCCCGCGCTCCTGGACGTGTCCCTGGTGGACCGGCCAATCACAGACCTGCTCTTCACTCAGTTCATGGCGTCCGTCTCGGGCAAAGTTCACTGCCTCGGTAAGACGCCACGGTGGACCGGGCTGGTTAATGATCACACATGTCCTTGTGAATGTAATTGATTAATTATTAATACCTTTTTAATTAGATGCCATGTCATTTATAAAGAAAACAAAAATGAACAGGCTGAGGGGATTATTCCAGACACAAATAATTTTCTTTGTCCTTATAATAATAATGATAATGATATATAAGACTTATATAGTGCTTTTCTAAATACTCAAAGACGCTTTATAAAGAACACAAAGTAAAATATGAACACAAAGTAAAATAATTTAATAAGAACGTATGTAAGTAAAAAGATAAAATAAGAAATGAAATAAAGTAAAAAGATAGAATAAGATTAAATAAATTGGGTAGCTAAAAAATGAAAATAGGTAGTTAAAACTAGGAATAGTTAAAAGGAGGAAGGGGAGAGAAGGGACGGTTGTGATGTGGTGAAAGCAAACTTGAAAAGGTGTGTTTTGAGGGCCTGTTTAAATGAAGGGAGTTTGTTTATGACTCGTGAATCAATTGAAGTATTGTGACATCATCCTTTAAAGGTCATTTCCAATTGCGCCTTTTAAGAGTGTGTGACCTTGTCTTGACCTTGTCTCGACTTCTAGCCTCCTGTGACGACCTCTCGGTGACCCTGCAGCCTGTCAGTCGTCAGGGCGACCGACGGACGGTGGCTCTGTCGGCGAGCGGGGACGTCCTCAGCTTCTCCTTCGACAGCGTGCTGCCCGGCAAATACAAAGGTGGGTGCTGGCCTCCGTCTTTACTGGGAAGAGTGGCTCAGGAACATGCTAATGGGAGGGGAGGTGGAAGTGGTTCTTTCACACCAGTAACAAACTGTCACAAAAAAAAAATCACACATGCATATCGTGGATGGAACCGTGGATTTTGGTTCTAGAAATGGAATAGACTGTGAAACGAGGAATATTGTAGAATTTGCAAAAATGTCCATAATTTGGAAGAAATAATAATCAAAAGTAGGCCCGATAATTGTAGTAGCCTTACAGACGAGTAGGCATAAATACATAATATTGCAATGTTGTGAGCGTCATTAAAAAATTGCTGTTGTACCTTATCAAATTGAATGATTAATATTATAATATAACTCAATTCAATTGTTGTATTAATTTACATAAGTGGACACCCTTTCTGATGATAAAATTTGCACAAATCATGAAACACAGAAAACTATAAACGGGAAAAACTGAATTTGAAAGGCTGGTGTGGTAGAAAACATCTATCTGGTTGGAAGCGGTGGAACGTAAATGAGGCAGAACGCAAATGTAAACACACCTAATGCAAAGTGTCAGTCGAGAAACGACATTAAAGTAACAAAGCAGAGTAGATGTCTCAACTGTGTTATTTTTTTATTTTGGTGCAAATTAACCGTAGCAACCCAGTTATAAATAACTGCCTTCCTGCAGCTCCAAGTCTCAGTTCCAAACACGTTATTAAGCATCTGCTGCTATTGATGCTGTGTCTCCTTCATCTATTCATTAAACGGACATGCCATGGTCGCAGCGCAGGCTTGTGTAGTTCACTGGCGGAGCTTCAAACCCCACGGAGACCCTTTGTGTGTCTGTTCCTGGATCAGATCCCATCGCTCGGCTCCCTGTGTACCAAAGCTCCGGCTCTCCTCGTTTGAGCTTGCCTTTGTATCCCCCGACGCATACGAGAGCTGAGGCAGCAGGCGTCAGAGCAGCTGGGAGATGATACAGACCGGTGTAACATGTGTGTGTTTAAAAACAGAACTGCTTTAGTCAGACACTAGCTTAGTTTAAAAGTTGTGGTGTATTGCAGCTGACGCTTTAGGGACCTTCCGCACACCGAGGGAATGCAAAGCCCAGCCCAGAGTGTCCAAACTTATGAGAGGTCTCATATGTTCTTATTAAGTAAGGGCGTCAGGTCGGGATGTTGCTGACCACAGGGATGCCCGTCAACACATTATTGCACCTTGGAGAAAACTGTTGGGAAATGGATTTCCAACAATGCCTTGCCTTTCCTCCAAATAAATAGTTGTGACTATAAAAGCTGCTAGAATTCTCCAGCTATAACATTATGTAGGTAAAAACAGGCATTGCTTTGAGCAACACATAAAACAGTTTTCTTTTTCATTTGTTTCTCTCGTACCAATTGTTTTTCCGCAAACTTTTCCACTTTACTCTTTTAATGATAATGACTTTAATTCTAGTTCCCTAATTTGCCGTGTGGGATTAATAAAGTAGGCTGTATCTTAATCCAGTTTAGTGCGGTGTGTAGAACTCGGCAATTAACGGCTATCGAGTTCTCCTTTCGAAGGCGGAGAGGTCATCCTAACACCTCGTCCTCCTTCCTCTCTCTCCTCCTCTCTCCATCTCTCCTCCTCTCCATCTCTCATCCTTTCCTCCTCCTCTCCACCTCTCCATCTCTCCTCCTTTCCTCTACTCCTCTCCATCCACCTCCTCTCCTCTCTCTCTTGCTCCACTACAGCGAGCATCTCCCACGAGGAGTGGTGCTGGAAACACAAGTCAGTGGAGGTGGAGGTCCTGGACTCTGACGTGGTCGGGGTGGAGTTCCGTCAGATCGGCTACATCCTGCGCTGCTCCCTCTCCCACGCCATCACGCTGGTACGTACGTCTCTTGTCTAACCACCGTTAACGACGCACGGGACCCCTGCGCTGTGCTGAGGTTTGAACCCTTTCCTCGTCTCCTTTTCTCCACAGGAGTTCTTCCAGGACGGCAGCAAGCCGGAGAACGTGGGCGTGTACAACCTCTCCAAGGGGGTGAACCGCTTCTGCCTCTCCAAACCTGGTGAGGAACCGGCTGATGGGAAGACCGATATGAATGTGGACCAAATGAGAGACTCCCTCACACGTACCTTGTCGTTGCTGCCTGTTTTTAAGGGGTTGAGTAGAGACTGCACACGGCTCCCAGGTTTTATTCCTGGGGAGCTAAGTGGTGTTGGCTTAGCTCAGGAGGTAGAGCGGGTTGACTGGTAACCGGAAGGTTGCTAGTTCAATCCCCGGCTCAGAGTTCAATCCCCGGCACCTCGACACCTCAGGTCGAGGTGTCCCTGAGCGAGACGCCTCACCCTCACTGCTCCTGACGAGCTGGCTGTCGCCCTGCGTGGCTGACTCCGCCGTCAGTGTGTGAATGAATGGTTGTATGGTCATCACAAAAAACGGTCATGTTATAAAACCTTAAACAATGACTAACATCGTGTTGTTTTTGTCTAGGCGTATACAAAGTCACTCCCCGCTCCTGCCACCAGTTTGAACAGGATTACTATACCTACGACACGTGAGTGTGACCTACCTGCACGCACGCACGCGTGCATACACACACACACACACACACACTATGTTGTAGTGTGGTCGTCTCTTCTTGTCCCGCCCACAACCCGACCGACCAACCAAGGATTGGCTCCTTCTCGCTGTGTCTCCTCAGGTCCGCTCCCAGCATCCTCACCCTGACCGCCGTCCGCCATCACATGACCGGCCTCATCACCACGGACAAACTCCTGGACGTCACTGTCACCATCAAGTACGGGCTATCCTCCCTCACCCTCCCACCCTCACCCTCCCACATGTTCAAATTCAAGAGAGTGAGAGACAGGGAGATTTCCATAGTTCCCCATCCTGTTATGTTTTCTTTTTTTTTTTTTATTCTACTTCTTCCGTATGGTTTAACTTCACGTAACTAGTCATAATTCTACAGTTAAATTTTATTTTTATAGCCCTTAATCACAGGTACAGAGGGCTCAACAGGCCGTATATTTATGACACCCTGACCCTAGCCCCACAGAGGGAAAGAGAGAACCCCCTTCTACGTCTCCACTGTACCGTGTGGTCTGTATCCAGGCCCCCCATGGAGAGAGTCATGAGCCTCTCTAACTCCTCTCCTCTCCCCATCCATGGAGAGACTCTGGTCTCCATTGGGGTTCGGACAATATGGATTTTTTAGCACAGATACCGATTTCTTTTCATCAACATTAGCCGATGACAGATACGTTGATACCGATTTTCTCGAGCCGATACTGCTTTTGCTCCCTCAATCTACATCATGAAATGACACAATGATGATGACAAATGTTACAAGTCTCAATTTTAAAAAGGAACATTTATTGAACGGTCTGTAAATCATGCCTGGAAAAAAACAACAACACACATATATATATATATATATATATATATCGGCCGATGCAGACACATGTGAAGGTCTCTCACGCGTCCCCGTCCCCCCCACCTGGTCGCCCCCCTCCAGGTCGTCCATCGAGAGCGAGCCGGCGCTGGTCCTCGGCCCGCTGCGCTCCCAGGAGGAGCAGCGCCAGGAGCAGCAGCTGCAGGAGATCCAGCTCCGCCGGCAGGAGCGGGAGCGCCGGGCGGCCGAGGAGGAGCAGCAGCAGGAGGGCGGGGCCCGGGACGACGGGCCCCCCGTCCTGGAGCGGGCCGACGAGCTGACCGGGCCCTTCCACTACGAGTTCTCCTACTGGGCCAGGTGGGTTCAGCGGCTCCGGGGGATGGGGGAGGGCAGTCTCCCAGCCGGAAGCTGTTGGGTGTGGGGGGGGGGGGGGATACATCGTCAACGCATGTTGACGATGGTAGGCGCGCTGTTACCTGCCCCATAGCGACTCTGAATTCACTGAGCAGTAAAAGCATCTAATAAATAACCTTCACTACTATAAATCTGTGTGGCAGTGGATCAGGAGGGTAGAGCGCGTTGACTTGTAACCGTAAGGTTGCTGGTTCGATACCCTAGGCTCCTCCTAGCTGAGTGTCGAGGTGTCCCTGAGAGAGACGCCCTCACCCTGTCTGCTCCTGACCAGCTGGCTGTCGCCCTCCGTGGCTGACACTCCCGTCGGTGTGTGAATGGTTGTAAGTCGCTTTGGATGAAAGCGTCTGCTAAATGGCCTAAATGTAAATCTGAGTGGAGGACGTTCAGCCTGGCCTGATGTTTGGTTTGGTATCATTGATACTTTATGTGTGATGATATTCAGTAAAGCAGCAGATAACAACCAACCCGTGGCTCTCTTCTGTGTGCAGGGCTGGAGAGAAGATCACCGTCACCCCCTCCTCCAAGGAGCTGCTCTTCTACCCCCCCGAGGTGGAGGCCACCATCACTGGGGGTGAGTGTATATGCATGTGTGTGCGTCTGTGTGTACATGCGTGTGTGTGTGTGTGTGTGTGTGTTCATGCATCTGTGTGTGTGTACATGTATCTGTGCGTGTGTGTGTGTGTGTGTGTACATCAGTGGTTTCTCCTCATGGTAACACTCCCTCCCCCCCTTCCCCCCCCGTCCCACCAGACTCGTGTCCGGGCCGCCTGGTGGACATCTCGGGGCGCGCGGGTCTCTTCCTGGAGGGCACGGTGTCCCCGGAGCTCCAGGGCGTGGAGATCTCCATCACGGAGCGGGGGGCCGCCCAGCCTCTCATCACCGTGGCAACCAGCGAGACGGGAACCTACAGGTAACCGGGGGGGGGGGGGGGGGGGTGGTTTGATAGCGCCAAGATGTTCTGGCCTAGACAGGGCGGCACAAAGCTCAGGAGATCCCGCCAGAGCGGGCTGGCTGGTTAACCGGAAGGTTGCTGGTTCGATCCCCGGCTCCTCCTAGCTGAGTGTCGAGGTGTCCCTGAGCGAGACGCCCTCACCCTGACTCCCTGCGTGGCTGACTCCGCCGTCGGTCTGTGAATGAATGGATGAATGTGAGGCAGTATTGTGAAGCGCTTTGAGTGGCCACTGGTTAGAAAAGCGCTGTATAAACGCAGTCCATTTACAGTTTACAAACAAGCAGAACTGTCCTCCTGAAATGCTTTTGGCGATTCTGCTGGTGAGCTACTCGCTTGCATGTTAAGAAGCGCGGCATAACGCCGCCGCACAATGGGTTCAGTATCAGTCGTCACGAGGGTTTAACAGGGGCTTTGTTATGCTCTTAACTCATTAGCAGTTCCTCTGTGCTCTCGTGCTTTAGTGTTTTAATTAATAGTTTACGACCTACCATCACCTGAGGTAGATAAGTGGGACGTGTGTTTTTTGCACAAGAGCCTCTGAAGCGAGAACCTCTCTTTGTGTCTCCCCCTCCTCTCCCCCCCCCCCCCAGGGTCGGCCCCCTCCACAGCGACCGCGAGTACGACACCAGCGCCCGCAAGGAGGGCTTTGTCCTCAGCGCGCTGCCCGGTGCCTCCGGAGACTTCAAGGCCTTTGCCCTCGCAGGAGTCACCTTCAAGGTACGCCATCCGTCTCCCCCCGCTCCCCTCTCCTCTCCCCCCTCCTCCACCGTCTCCGTGTGGGGGACGGGGGAGGGGCACTATATGTATTCTTTTTGTTACCGAGCCTCCGGTCTTTCTACTGCGACAGCGGTATTTCAGGAGATGACCTCTGCATATGTGCAGAGCGGATAATGCGGATAATGGATAACGCACTGTCGGAGGAGACGGATGGCTCTGACCCGCGACTGCGGCACTGTACCCGGGTTGACGTTCGTATTCCGGAGCCGGGCTCGTTAGTCTCCGTCTCAGAACATGTTGCGCACCAAAGCGAATACTTTTAATGAACAGGGAGGAGGAGGAAGAGGAGGAGGCTGGCGTGGGCGGGAGTCTCTTCTGAGGTTCAGAGGATAAAGATAGTCTCGTCTTCCTCCTGTCGCTGTGCGGACCACCAGCACCGCTCTCTGCTTGATCTTGGATGTAAAACAAGCAGTTGGAGGTCGGCTCCGTCTGGCTGTAACGTGAAAAGGGCTTGATCTTCTTCTTCTTCTTTATAAACCCACTCACGCCGTCTGCACTTTGTTCCATTACCGCCACATGGTATGTGCTGAGGCTGCCAGCGTCCCGCCCTGGGCTCCCTTCCCTGGGGAGGGAGTCTTGCCGGCCGCGTCCCCCTGTTCTCTGCTCTGTATCCCAGGTCGTGTAAAGGTGGATGGATGTCAGGAATGGCATTCGACCATTGGATGAAGAGTTTAAAAAGGCAACTTTAGAAGCAGTTATCGTACTTTATACACAAGAGGTAGAACTGTGACCTCAAATGGTAAATGGACTGCATTTATACCGCACTATTCAAACCAGTGGCCACTCAAAGCTCATGTTAGGCAATAAAACATTGCAATAAAAAATAAAACATAGGCAATAAAACATTGCCTAACATTCACACACCGACGGCGGTGTCAACCACGCAAGGCGACAGCCAGCTCGTCAGGAGCAGTCAGGGTGAGGGCGTCTCGCTCAGGGACACCTCGACACTCGGCTAGGAGGAGCCGGGGATCGAACTAGCAACCTTCCGGTTTCCAGCCAACCCGCTGAGCCACATGCCGCTCACAGTGGTAGCAGCGATCCCCACGGCCTCTCAGCGATGGAGCCTCACCCCGATGGAGATCCACCTTTAGTCTGCTCCTACTGTCTCGTCTCTCCTGTCCCTGAGCCCTCTCTGCGTGGGGCGGTCCGTTCTCCTGACCTCCAGACAGCCAGGGCCGTCTCCCGGCGCGGCGGCGTGTAATGGAGCCAGCTGGGATCTCTTATCTTCTGAAGTGGCGAGGGCACAGGAGCCTGTCTCGCTGACTCCCTGTCTCTCAAACTCTCTGTGTTTGGGTCCTGAGGCTGTGGTCCCTGGTTGTTGTTGTTGGCTTGCGGAGCACGTCGATCAGATCCTGACTTGGCCTGTGTGTGCCCGGAGCCATTAGGTCAGCGCAGGGAGGACATAAAGGGAGAGATCTTGATGTGGACTTTGGCTCGGAGCGGAGAGAGAGCTTTGTGAACGGGGTTTAAAGTGAAACTCTGGAAGGCAACACGTTTATATCAGCAGTACCGCTGCAAACAACAAAGTTTAGCGTTCCCTCGGCTAGACTTGTAAATTGTTTGTACTGTTAAAATGCCTGTATTAACTCGCACTTTGCGATTGCACCGATTTTAAAGGCTCCCTTTTTAAATGTTGCTATAAATATGATGAATAAACAGCTTAAGAGTTGAGAGAGACCATTGCTCAACGTGGGTGTGTGTGTGTGGCATTTAGAATATGAATGTGCTGTAGCTTAACACTTTGTGTGTGTGTCTGTCCACAGATCCGGTCTGAGGATGACCAGCCTCTCTCCGGTGTGCTGCTCTCTCTGAGCGGGGGCAACTTCCGGTCCAACCTGCTGACTCAGGACACCGGCCTGCTGACCTTCAACAACCTGGTACGTCCTCCTCCTCATCAGGTTACACTGAGGCTCTGTGTGATTCTGTACGTTGAAATCCCATTTAGTTTGGTTTCCTTCAACTATTAAGCCATTTAGCACATTCATTTAATCAAACACCCCACCCCTCTTACTCACTTATTGTATGTAGTACGTCCTGGCACTTAATGTACACACTTATTGTATGTTGTTTGTCCTTGTGCTTAAAAATAGTACTTAGCATGATGTAGCATGATATCGTAGCTATCTCTGATGTATATGAGGAATGGGTTAACCTAGTGATTGTTAGTCCTTGGCACTTGGTTCTATGAACACCCTTACTGTACCGACAGAGATATATTGTTGTTTCTCTACGCTAAATAGGGCATTTAGCATCTGCTAAATGCCCTAAATGTAGAACCGATGTGCAGAGAATATTGCTCTACGATGCCTGGGGACACTGGGGATCAAACCCAGTGCCTCTCACCTGGGATGCCATAAACCTGAGGGTCTGGCTGTGGTTCTTCCAGAGTCCGGGGCAGTACTACTTCAAGCCCATGATGAAGGAGTTCCGCTTCGAGCCGGCCTCCCAGATGATCTCCGTGGACGAGGGCCAGAACCTCAGCATCGACATCACTGGTGTCAAGACCGCCTACAGGTACCTAGAACCAACAAACGCTGGTACACCAGGTACCCTAGAACCAACCAACCTACTACCATAGTGATATCAGGTACCTAGAACCATCGTACTACCATAGTAATACCAGGTACCTAGAACCAACCCATGTACTACCATAGTGATATCAGGTACCTAGTACCATCGTACTACCATAGTAATACCAGGTACCTAGAACCAACCCATGTACTACCATAGTAATACCAGGTACCTAGAACCAACATAGGACCATAGTGATACCAGGTACCTAGAACCAACATAGGACCATAGTGATACCAGGTACCTAGAACCAACGTACTACCATAGTGATACCAGGTACCTAGAACCAGTCTTTATTCGTATATACCAGGTAACTAGAACCAGCCTTTAGTCATACCCTTAGTCTTCGGTCGTACCGCTGGTACACCAGGTACCTTAAACCTCTTTACAGTCGTACCGTTGTCCAGCATGAGTCACAGATACAGCATTGGTATCTCTTTAATCCTGCTGGCCTACTTAAGCCCTTTGGGATTGAACAAAAACAATGGATTGGGACTAGAAGCAATTCATGCAGTCGGTGACTGTTCTCCAGCCTGCTCTGTTGTCCTGATGGCTCTCCTCTCTCTCCTATCTCTCCCCTCTCTTCCTCTCTTCTCCTCTCCCCTCTCTCCTCCCCTCCCATCTCTCATCATCTCTACCTCCTTCCCCTCTCTCCTCCCCTCTCTCCTCCCCTCTCTCCTCCCCTGTCTCCTCTTCTCTCTCCTCTCCCCCCCCCACTCCCCCTCTCTCCTCGCTCCTCCTCCTCCCTCCCCTTCCCAGTTGCTATGGTGCGGTCCAGTCTCTGAGTGGCGATGCTGAGCGTGACGTTGCCGTGGAGGCCGTGGGCCAGGGCGACTGCAGCCTCTACAGCGAGGACACGGTCACCGACGAGGAGGGCCGCTTCCGCCTCAGGGGCCTCCTGGTAGGGACCACGGGGCCCCCCTTAGCCCTGTTGAGCTGGCATAGGACACTCAACATGGAGCTTGTTTATACTGCTAAATCTAGCTGGCTTATAGAGCTAACTTTACAGTGCTAAACAGAGCTGTCTTATAGAGCTAACATGAAAAACGCAAACGTGTGTCGAGGTGTCCCTGAGCGAGACGCCCTCACCCTGATTGCTGCTCCTGATGAGCCGGCTGTCGCCCTGCGTGACTGACTCCGCCGTCGTGTGTGTGTGAATGTGTGCATGAATGGGTGAACGTGAGGCAGTGTTGCGCTTTGAGTGGCCCCTGGTTAGAAAAGCGCGGTATAAATGCAGATCGCTTACCATTTAACATTTACATGTGTTCCATCTCGTTGACGTAATGAATAATGAATAGTAATGAACTGACATGTCGTGACCCCCTCCCCCCCCCCAGCCCGCCTGCAGGTACGTGATCCAGCTGAGGGCCGAGGGCAACGACCACATCGAGAGAGCCCTGCCCCAACACCGCTCCCTGGAGGTGAGGAGTGGTACCGCGACGCGGCCCTCTGTAACGCCCGCTGGCTTCAAACACACACAACTAACGTTGGCTAGACATGAACCAGTGGTGGGACTTAAGGATGGTTTTGTCCCTTAAAAGTAAAAAAAAAAAAAAAAAGTCTGTCTCATTCAGAGTAGCTTCATGCTAACTTGATTCTCTGGCCTCTGGCTTGATGGCTGACAGCTGACAGCCAATCGATTGGAACGCGGCCCGCTGTCTAGCATACTGACCTGTGTGTGTGTGTGTGTGTGTGTGTAGGTGGGTAACAGTGACATCGAGGGGGTCAACATCATCGCCTTCCGGCAGATCAATCAGTTTGACCTGAGCGGGAACGTGGTGACGTCCCCGGAACACCTGCCCACACTGTCGGTACGACCCCCTGACCTCTCTCACCCCCGCCTCACCCCACCCGCTTCACTGTGTCTGGATTCACATCCTGTCTGTTCATATTGTTGTTGTTCCAGATTCTCCCCGTAGATTAAGCTGCTATCGCCATGCAGCAGATCCCTCCCCTCTTACGCACTTATTGTACGTTGTACGTCCTTGCACCTAAAAATAGTTTGTTAGTGCTTGGCACTTGGTTTTATGAACATCCTTACTGTACCGACAGATATATTGTTGTTTCTCCTTCTTCTGACTAATGTATTCATTGTAAGTCACTTTCGATAAAAGCGTCTGCTAAACTCCCTGAGTGTAAATGTATAATGTCAATTCCTGCAGAGTAGATTGTTGTTTAGGAATAGCGGTGAGTCCTCATCGTTGTCTTCCTCTCTGACAGGTGAAGCTGTACCGCAGTGATAACATGGACAACCCCATCAACACCGTCTCTCTGGGACAGTCGCTCTTCTTCCACTTCCCCCCCCTGGACCGCGACGGCGAGGTGAGACAGCCTCCTGTTCCTCTTGAATACGTTACAGTTGTTTAGCTGACGAGTCTAAAACCACAGAAAACCAGTGTGTTCCACACTGAAGATAAACACAGAAAGTGCAGGAATCACGAGAGTGCACATAATTCAGCTCTATGTAAACTGCTTTGAGTGCTAAATTAAAGAAGATTATTTTATTATGATAGATATTATAGATGGAGATATATATTACATTCACACATTAACATTACTCGTTACAATCACAGGCCCAACTTAAAGTTCATCTCAAGGAGATAATCCAAATGGACTATCAAGTCAAAACAGAGAATAAAGTGTTAATATTTTTGTCTTGATTATAATATGTATTCCCTCTTAAATTCTTTAATGTGTGTTTTGGTACAATGAAACATGAAATGATATCTGCATAAATGACATTTAAATCCAACCCTCTTTCTCCCCGCCTCCTCCCTCCTCTGATTGGCCGCCGGGCCTGTCTGTCTCCAGAACTACGTGCTGATGCTCCACTCCACGCTGTCGCGCTCCCAGTACGACTACAGCCTCACCCAGGTCTCCTTCGTGGCCACGGGCTACCACAAGCACGTCACCCTGACCTTTAACCCCACCGTAAGAGAGACACGCACACGCACACCTCTCTCTTTAACCCCACCATACGCACACGCCTTTACTGGCCCATGCGGTTTGGGGTATGACCAAAACATCTCTGAATTCTCTCTCGCTCTGCGCTGGTAATAACCCCGCCTGTGTTCTCCCCCTCAGCACAAAGTGCCCGACCAGGACATCGCCCAGGGCTCCTACATCGCCCTGCCGCTCACCCTCCTCCTGCTGCTGGCCGCCTACAACCATGAGAAGGTGAGGCGGCGAACCCTAACCCTAACCCTGGTCTGCCCAGGGAGCACGCGTACAAACGGTGAACGTCTGTCGTCGTGGTGAACCGTTGGCGCCTCGGTCGGTCTGCTCCCGTTCCACCGGGCACGGCGCACGCCGCTTGAGTTTGTTGGCGTGAACTAGACGACTGTGTGCAGGTCTTCTTTCTGAATTTAACTTTTTTTCTCTTCAGTGCAGATGAATTTCCCACCTTTTTATATTATATTGCGTCTATATTTCAAACTGCGTATGCCTTGTCAGTAATAGCTCCGCTAAAGCTTAAAGGGTTGTCAGGAAGGTCAGTAGTAGTACTTGGCATTGTGTAGGGTCTTATCCTAGCTATCTGTGTTGTATACGGGGAATGGGTTAACCTAGTGATGGTTAGTGCTTGGTTCTATGAACAGCCTTACTGTACCCACAGAGATATATTGGTTCTCTTTCTTCTGACAAACGGACTGCTTTTTGGATAAAAAGCATCTGCTGAACGCCCTGAATGTAAACGTGAGGTCCCCAGTGTTAGGTTGGAGGTGTGAGCCCTGTGTCTGACCCCCTGGTTCTCCTGGTTCTGTCGGTTCTCCTGCAGGTCATCCCCCTGCTGCTGCAGCTGGTGAACCGCGTGCAGGGGGTCCGCAGCATGGCGGCGGCCGGCGGGGACGGCACCGCCCTGGACGAGGCCAAGCGGCAGGCCAAGAGACAGAAGACCCGGCGCACTTAAAGGGGCGTGTGTGTGTGTGTGTGTGTGTGTGTGTGTGTGTGTGTGTGTGTGTGTGTGTGTGTGTGTGTGTGTGTGTGTGTGTGTGTGTGTGTGTGTGTGTGTGTGTGTGTGTGTGTGTGTGTGTGTGTTCCTCAAAGCCACCCATGCCACTGGAGGATTAGGACGGTGGGACGACTCAAAATGGAGTCAGAAGAAGTCGTGATGTTCTCCTCTGGGAGTTCGGTAGCGATGTGTGTTTGTTTTGTGTGTCTAGGACGGCAGGAAGGGGGGGGGCGGTGTTGAGTTGGACTTGAGGCCCGGTGTTAAGCCCCTCCCCCACGCAGTACCGCTACTCACCACCCGGACGCTGCGGCCAATCAAATTAGAAAGAATCAGTCGGGCACGTTTTTGCAAATTCCGTTATTAAAACGTGTCAGACTGCATCTGTACTCTCCTCTGTCCCTCTCTCTCTCTCTCTCTCTCTCTCTCTCTCTCTCTCTCTCTCGGTCTCTCGCTCTGAACACGCGTTTTCTTACAGAACATGTCCATATTTTTTATCATACAATATGAGCCATTTTTATACATTAATAATTTATTTAGGTCAACTGTTTGTTTGCTGGTGTTGCGGAGGAAGCGGACTGATCCGGTTGTGTTATATCGTTAAGGACGTGTGTGTGTGTGACGGTGGGTGACTATGCATCTTTTCTACCGAGGATGAGACTATTCACTCAATGTTCAAATTCATATAAGATGTCACTATTCTGTTAAAACACATATAAATAGATTCAAAATGTTATGATTATCACTTGAGTGATATTGATGTGCACCGAGACACCAAGGTGTCGTGACAGATGGCTGAATTGAGCGGTAAAGGGAACGGACTGTGTGTTCCTGAGACCTCCAGGAGCAGAACTCCATTAGCAGTGGAGAGAGCGGAGCACTGACCTTCCTCAGTCGAGGTAAACAAGCACTCAGCGCTCTGTCGCGGCTCTAAGCAAGTTGTTAGCGTCTCTACAGGATGTGTGTGTGTGTGTGCCATCAGGGGGACGTGTGACCATGGGAAGAAGAGAGAAATGATTTTAAAGTACAGATGTTTTTTGTAGGGGTTATAGGGAGTAACTTTGATGTTTGATTAATTTATTAACATATTTTTTTCCACTCTGATGTGAATGATGAGGAGTTTGTGCGCTGTGTGTTTATGTTGATTTCCTTTGATCTATTAAAGCAGTGATGACACTTAATCTGAAGACTGCTACATTAAAACCCAACAATAATTAATTAACTTAAGTTTCTTTAAAAAGGTTTGCTTTGACTTAAATACTAAAGTCGAAGGTGCCGGTGAGACTTCTAAAAGCATAAAATACTCCACTGGTTGGTGTAACGCACCTTAAAGGCCGTGGACCAATTCGGAATTTTACATTTAATTCTTTCAGAGTCACTGTCGAAGGCAAACGATGTAAAGGACACTTCCCTTTTTCTTTTATTTGTATTTTTTTTTTCAGTTAGTGTTGATTTGACAGGCGCTGATTGGCCGGACTGTTGCTAGGCAGAATGATGCGAGGAGGTAGAGGGGGATTCTTGTCAATCAGCATCTGTACATTTTCCAAATGTTCTAAATAAAATCTAAATCAAGTAAGCGGTTGTGTTCAGTGTTTGTCTCTAGGGGGCACTGTGACGTTGGACGGTATTGTTCATGTTTTTTTAAGATGTGTGGAGCCATTCTGGTTAACGTTATTTAATATTTTGTATAGTTAACTAATATTGAAGAGAAAACCACACTTTATACATACATAACAATTATGCAAAATATATATTTATTATTTATTTTACAGGTCAATGCGGTCACCATTTTTTTATTTGAACTTAAAAATTTAATGATTGCATTTTAAATCTTATATCCACTTCTCCAACACCCAATATATAATTTAGAATTTATAATATAAATAAATTCTACCTTTTTTCAGTGGAAGTGTTGACATAGTAGATAGCATCCCGGACATCTGGTTAGAACCGGAACCGCCGCCTTCCAACGTAAACATCGGGGTGTCTCTTTGTACAGACAATTAGCCAATTAACCAATTAACCAGCTTACCGTCTGACGGCTGGACCAGGGAGCTGGCATAACCAGGTAACCAGCTAATCGTCTGACAAACGTTCCTACAGGAAACGAGCTCTGGTCCTGGTGTCAGGGCTGGGCAGCCCCCTCCCTGCCCCCCAGCCCTGCCACTGGTCTGCCCCAGCACTGCCCCCCTGCCCCCCCAAGCTCCTCTCTGGCCTGGCCCCCAGCTCCTCTCTAGCCTGGCCCCCAGCTCCTCTCTGGCCTGGCCCCCAGCCCCATCACTGGCCCCCAGCCCCATCACTGGCCCCCAGCTCCTCTCTGGCCTGGCCCCCAGCCCCATCACTGGCCCCCAGCTCCTCTCTGGCCTGGCCCCCAGCTCCTCTCTAGCCTGGCCCTCAGCTCCACCACTGCCCGCCTGCCCGGGGGCTCCAGTTATTGCGGGACGGGGGACGAGGAAGGGAGGAGGAAACTGGCACGAAATTATGCTGAGGGAAGAGAGGGAAGGGGGGGGGGTGAAATGTATTGTATTTATAGACACTACCTGTTTTGGTTTTGTGTGTGTGTGTGTGAGAGAGACTCCCACCTGCGAGCCAACACATGCGGACCTTGTACAGTTTATATGCGGACACCGTGTGGCCTCTGATTACCTCGGGCCCCTTCATCATAATGTCTCCTCCTCCAGCGTGTCCCTGACCTCCTCCTCCTCCTCTTCCTCCTCTCCCAGCAGATGTTCCCTCCTCCTCCCCCCTGAGGTCAATTGGCTGATCTCCTGCCCTCCTCTCTCTCTCTCACACACACACACACACACACACACACACACACACACACACAACCAAACCCATGATTCAGTTGGTCGGGCTCCAGCCGGTCGGTGGGCTGTGATGACATCAGAGTTCAGACCCCCCCCCCCCCCCCCTCAGGTCTCCAGCTGCACCTGCTGGCCCTGAGCTCCGGACGGCAAGACGGCGCCTGCTCACTGCGGCCACAACGGTCATAAAGAGGGAGGCCTCCACCTGACAGGTATCACTGCACCCACGACTGAGCAAGCCTCCTGCAGTCTCTCTGTCGTTCTGTGTCGCACTCTGTCTCTGTCACTCTGTGGCTCTCTCTCTCTCTCCCACTCTGTTGCTCTCTTTCTCTCGCTCTCTCTATCTCTGTTGCTCTCTCGCTGTTGCTCTGTCTTTGTCTCTCTCTCTCTGTTGCTCTCTCTCTCACTCTCTCTCTCTCTCCCTCTCTTTCGATGCGCTGCTGCTCTGGCCAATACTGTCGTCTGTATGGTCAGTGGAGCCTGACCACAGCGGAGGAGGAAGAGTCAAGCATGTGTGTGCGTGTGTGTGTGTCTGCGTGTGGGTGTGATCCACTGGAGTTGCTGAAGTCCTTGAGCAATGTCAGTCAGTGAAGGATGACAACGTGTGTGTTTGTGTGTACATGTGTGGGTGTATGTCTTCACGTTTGTGTTAATTTTGTGTATCTGTCTCTGTGTGTGTATTCGTGCACGTTTGTTTCAATTTGTGTGTTTGTCAGAAGATTTGTCATTTGTCAGAAGGAGAAACAACAATATATCTCTGTCGGTACAGTAAGGACGTTCATAGAACCAAGTGCCAAGCACTAACAGTCACTAGGTTAACCCATTCCCGGCATCGAACTAGCAACCTTCAGGTCACCAGCCAGCCCGCTCTACCTCCTGAGCTACTGTCGCCCTTAAGTCAAGTCCTGGCGGGGGTGCAGAGGAACCAGCAGCGTTCTGCCTGGTGATGGGGTTAGGATGGGGATGAGCAGAATGAAACACGGAGGAGAACCACCGATGACGTATCATCAGCGCCCCTGAGCAGTGTCAGGAAGTGACACGTGTGTCTTGATTAACACACCACACCATTTCTGATTATGGCATTCATTAGGTGAGCAATTAGCTCGCCGACTGCGGCTCTGGTTTTAATTGGGTGTTTATGTGGTCCTGTGTGAGGCGGCACGTTGGGGAGGGTTTACCAAGACTTTAGGGGGTTACTAGGTAGGCCAGGCGTGTGTGTGTGTGTGTGTGTGTGTGTGTGTGTGTGTGTGTGTCAGTACCTGTATGTTTCTGTTTTGTAAAGATTTGACCAAGTGTCTGTTGACCCCAATTTTGGTTGCTGTCTTTTTGCAGTTTTGTTGTGACTGCCCCACCCCCCTCCTCCCTCCCCCGATGCATTTACCTCTCACATTTATCTGTTGACACTTCTGTTGACACACTCTCTCTCTCTCTTAACAGTTCCTTGTCTCCTGTATTGAGAGTGACGGAGAGACAGATACAGAGAGATAGAGGCCTATAGGTAGAGAGAGAGGGAGGGAGAGATATCCAAAGACAGAGCTAGAAAGAGAGTTTAAGAGAGAGAGAGAGAGAGAGATAGGGGCCTAGAGAGGAAGAGAGAGAGAGTATATTGACACATGGTTATGTATTCCTCCATTATAAATACTGCAACGTGTTTGAGAGAGAGAGATCTCTGATGTGTGTTTCCCTCCAGACCGTCACCATCGTGTTCTCAGCGAATACAAGAACGCGATCCCGCTCAAACCGAGAACAGACGACCCTGTCCCTCTCTGCACATCAGACGGACCAGAGCGGCTGCTAATCGTTAGCCTTGTTTGCTGACGGCTAACGAGCTGTTAACGAAGGCCGGCCCCCGCGACGCCGGGGGTCAAACCGGCAACCGCTGGGGTCAGAGGAACGCAGCCGGCGGGCCCTGGCTGCTCCACGGGCAGCGACAGCGCGACCCGTCTGTCTGCGCTGATCCGTCTGTCTGATCCGTCTGTCTGTCTCACCCGTCTGTCTGACCCGTCTGTCTTTTTGACCCGTCTGTCTGCGCTGACCCGTCTGTCTGCCATGACCCGTCTGTCTGACCTGTCTGTCGCTCTGACCCGTCTGTCTGACCTGTCTGTCTGCGCTAACCCACATATATATATATATATTTTTTTAATGTATCAAACAAATCGATCAAATTTTACGACGAGGCTATAATATAAAGCTAAAATCAATGTGTATGTGTTGTAAAGCTCACCAAGGAGTTCTCGGCTGTATGAATTCTTTCAGACAGGCCTCATTATAAGCCCAGTGTTGACTTGTCCCTTTAACTAATGTCTTTCAATTTTACAACACAGCCGCAAAAACCAACTCCTTCTGGGAGTCAGAAACATGTCACCACCAAGCAGAGTCTAGTTCTGGT